>NC_034192.2:39997189-40297189 GCF_002021735.2 Oncorhynchus kisutch
TGGCTGTGCTACCATTTGAAAAATCGTATCCGAGACTCATTTACATCCAGGCACAATGTAAATGTCAAACTGCTATCTGCCTCATTAATTATAAAAGAGGAACATAATTTAGATCCCCCAGCTTGTGTGGCATTTTTCTGGCAATTAAAGGACGGGCAGTTATAATTTGAAATGGTGCTCTTCAGGGTGTAATATGCATATGATGAATATTTAAATGTGATGTGGTATGACTGCAGTTAACAATCAGAGACAAATTCCAATTGCGGCTCTGGCTATTTAACCAACGTCTTTCACAGTTAACGTTCAAGTCAGGACTTGCCTTCCCCTTGGCTAAACAAGATTCATCAACATAATTTGACCCAGATCACTGTCCTCACGTACAGTGGGTGATTGAGGGTAATAAGTTGTCAATTCATAAGGCCTCATTCATTAACCCTTCTGATGTGTTCCAGTCAAATTTGACCGATTTTACAAATGTTCTACCCGGCACAGCCAGAAGAGGACTGGCTACCCCTCATAGCCTGGTTCCTTTCTAGGTTTCTTCCTAGGTTATGGCCTTTCTATGGTGTTTTTCCTAGCCACTGTGCTTCTACACCTGCATTGCTTGCTGTTTTGGGTGTTAGGCTGGGTTTCTGTGCAGAACTTTGATATATCAGCTGATGTTAGAAGGGCTATATAAGTAATATATACAGTGAGGAGAACAAGTATTTGATACACTGCCAATTTTGGCAGTTTTCTTAATTGCAAAGCATGTAGAGGTCTGTAATTTTTATCATAGGTACACTTCAACGGTGAGAGACGGAATCTAAAAATAAAAATCCAGAAAATCACAATGTTTGATTTTAAAGTAATTAATTTGCAGTGTATCAAATAATTGTTCTCCCCACTGTATATACAGTGCCTTGCGAAAGTATTCGGCCCCCTTGAACAAGACAATGATCCAAAACATAAAGCAAAATCTACAATGGAATGGTTAAAAAATAAACCTATCCAGGTGTTAGAATGGCCAAGTCAAAGTCCAGACCTGAATCCAATCGAGAATCTGTGGAAAGAACTGAAAACTGCTGTTGACAAATGCTCTCCATCCAACCTCACTGAGCTCGAGCTGTTTTGCAAGGAGGAATGGGAAAAAATGTCAGTCTCTCGATGTGCAAAACTGATAGAGACATACCCCAAGCGACTTACAGCTGTAATCGCAGCAAAAGGTGGCGCTACAAAGTATTAACTTAAGGGGGCTGAATAATTTTGCACGCCCAATTTTTCAGTTTTTGATTTGTTAAAAAAGTTTGAAATATCCAATAAATGTCGTTCCACTTCATGATTGTGTCCCACTTGTTGTTGATTCTTCACAAAAAATACAGTTTTATATCTTTATGTTTGAAGCCTGAAATGTGGCAAAAGGTCGCAAAGTTCAAGGGGGCCGAATACTTTCGCAAGGCACTGTATATATATACACTGCTCAAAAAAATAAAGGGAACACTTAAACAACACAATGTAACTCCAAGTATATCACACTTCTGTGAAATCAAACTGTCCACTTAGGAAGCAACACTGATTGACAATACATTTCACATGCTGTTCTGCAAATGGAATAGACAACAGGTGGAAATTATAGGCAATTAGCACTCCCAATAAAGGAGTGGTTCTGCAGTTGGTGACCACAGACCACTTCTCAGTTCCTATGCTTCCTGGCTGATGTTTTGGTCACTTTTGAATGCTAGCGGTGCTTTCACTCTAGTGGTAGCATGAGACGGAGTCTACAACCCACACAAGTGGCTCAGGTAGTGCAGCTCATCCAGGATGGTACATCAATGCGAGCTGTGGCAAGAAGGTTTGCTGTGTCTGTCAGCGTAGTGTCCAGAGAATGGAGGTGCTACCAGGAGACAGGCCAGTACATCAGGAGACGTGGAGGAGTCCGTAGGAGGGCAACAACCCAGCAGCAGGACCGCTACCTCCGCCTTTGTGCAAGGAGGAGCAGGGGGAGCACTACCAGAGCCCTGCAAAATTAACTCCAGCAGGCCACAAATGTGCATGTGTCTGCTCAAACGGTCAGAAACAGACTCCATGAGGGTGGTATGAGGGCCCGACATTCACAGGTGGGGGTTGTGCTTACAGCCCAACACCATGCAGGACGTTTGGCATTTGCCAGAGAACACCAAGATTGGCAAATTCGCCACTGGCGCCCTGTGCTCTTCACAGATGAAAGCAGGTTCACACTGAGCACATGTGACAGACGTGACAGAGTCTGGAGACGCCATGGAGAACGTTCTGCTGCCTGCAACATCCTCCAGCATGACCGGTTTGGCGGTGGGTCAGTCATGGTGTGGGGTGGCATTTCTTTGGGGGGCCGCACAGCCCTCCATGTGCTTGCCAGAGGCAGCCTGACTGCCATTAGGTACCGAGATGAGATCCTCAGACCCCTTGTGAGACCATATGCTGGTGCGGTTGGCCCTGGGTTCCTACTAATGCAAGACAATGCTAGACCCCATGTGGCTGGAGTGTGTCAGCAGTTCCTGCAAGAGGAAGGCATTGATGCTATGGACTGGCCCGCCCGTTCCCCAGACCTGAATCCAATTGAGCACATCTGGGACATCATGTCTCGCTCCTTCCACCACGCCACGTTGCACCACAGACTGTCCAGGAGTTGGCGGATGCTTTAGTCCAGGTCTGGGAGGAGATCCCTCAGGAGACCATCCGCCACCTCATCAGGAGCATGCCCAGGCGTTGTAGGGAGGTCATACAGGCACGTGGAGGCCACACACACTACTGAGCCTCATTTTGACTTGTTTTAAGGACATTACATCAATGTTGCATCAGCCTGTAATGTGGTTTTCCACTCCACTCCACACTCCATTTTGAGTGTGACTCCAAATCCAGATCTCCATGGGTTGATAAATTTGATTCTTTTTGTGTGATTTTGTTGTCAGCACATTCAACTATGTAAAGAAAAAAGTTTTTAATAAGAATATTTCATTCATTCAGATCTAGGATGTGTTATTTTAGTGTTCCCATATATATATATTTTCTCTCTCTGAAAAATGTAGTTAATTTAATCTGATTGCCATAAGTTTCCATGACTTTGTCCACACAGGGCATCTGAACACACAAAATACATTTTGATGATTTTCATGACATTTTGGGTGTTTTATTTAACTTTTGTACACCTGTGGTGTCACCTGGTCAAAAATGACCGGTCATTAGAAATTAATGGGTGAGACAACAATTAGTGTATAAAATGTATTTTAGGCACACGCCCATTCATCAGATGGACACACTTCCTCTCCCAGACCCCCACATGCATGTGTGTTTGAGCGCACACACCTCACTCCCCTTCTTGACTTCCATGGCAACCCCCACGGGAACCTTTCCCCAATAGAATCTTTCCCCCACCGGAACCACACCTGTTGGCATTCTCACAAACAATCGCAACATTGTTTCAATAATATATAGAACTTTTCTCGCAGCTCTGGTATATAAAGCTTTTTTGAGGCCTTGCTCACAATTCATTCTGTGGCAGCACAATGACCAAATTATATACTGTATGTGAGGCTCTTGATCATATCTTTGATCATGACACTGGTGAGGAGTGTTACGGCTTTCTTCCGTTGAAGGAGAGTCGGACCAAAATGCAGCGTGGTTAAATCGAGACATCTTTAATAACGATGAAAACGAACAATACAACAAACGGAATATGTGAAAACCTATACAGCCTGTCTGGTGAACACTAACACAGAGACAGGAACAATCACCCACAAACACACAGTGAAACCCAGGCTACCTAAATATGGTTCCCAATCAGAGACAACGAGAATCACCTGACTCTGATTGAGAACCTCAGGCAGCCATAGACTATGCTAGACACCCCTACTCAGCCACAATTCCAATACCACTAAAACCCCAATACAAAACACAACACAAAATAAACCCATGTCACACCCTGGCCTGACCAAATAAATATATAAACACAAAATACTAAGACCAGGGCGTGACAAGGAGGAGAGAGTCCTTGTTAAACTTTGACACAAATTTGTCTGTGATAAATATCACAATATGTTTCATCTGAGTATTTGTTATAGTCAAAATAATCCATACATTATTATGCTTTTTTTTACTCAAAAACAAATTGTATGAGCTCAGGTCAATGGGACCTACAGGCCATAAATAGCAAATAGAAGTTCAAAACTTGTAATGTTCACAAGAACTTGATAAAAATATCTAACACAACATTAGGTGATAATATATCTATTATTATGGATTTATAATCAGCTATAATGGGGAGGTCATTTTGGACCAGGAACACAGAATGAATTAACATGAAACAAACACAACAGGAGGGTTAATCTTGCAGCACACAAATTGTCAAAGTGTTTACATCAGATTAATTTTTTGGGATGTGGACAGAATTGCATTGTTCTTCACCTAGAAATATAACACAAAGTATGCCCATGTTGCTTTGAAATTTATTATAGTCTTAATGAAGCATTTCTAAATCACACCCAATCACACCCTAAGGCATATTTCAGAAAGAGATTGTGTGGGCCTCCTGGAACTGTAGTCTTTGTTTGTGGCCCTTTTAAGGTAATGTTGTCCCAAGACATTACATGATCTGACTATGGCCCCTGTGTCTGCTATTGATACAGCTCTCATTGGTTACGGTGAAGGTTAAAGTATAAGTAAAGCATAGTTGATCCATTGAAAGGAAAGGGAAAAACATGGAGCGATGAATCAGTGAATACCAGTATCAATGGTCTCTGCGTATTGAGAGGCACCAAGGGCATCAACAACAGCTTGTTGTTTAGTGTTGCCCCACTGTGATCTGCTTTAAAGGCATGTAAAGGGGCTGCATAGATGGAAAACAATATTCTTAATAGGCCATAGGCTAATGCTTTTTCTCTGCTGAGAGCCAGACTGTTGTGACCTTTAAAATTCACTGAGGAGTGGCAGTACTCCTGGGGCCCTTGAGAGTGGCGAAGCCTGAGGGCAATACAACATGAGCCAAGCATAATTTGACAACGTTGAGGGGGGCCATACATTTGGCAATTTCTGGTATTACCTTTATGGAAGTTGCACAAAAACATGATGTTGTATGTTATGAGGAGCAGTACTCGAAATCTGCCTTGCATAACAGCCTTCTGGACAATACTAATGAATGTGAACAAAAACACAGTACTGATGCAATAAATATAGATAAACAAACAGCTCTCAGAAATCTGTTTAGAATCTCTGTCATTGGACCAGTCGAAAATATCAGACTTTACATTTAAACTGTGGCACATGGCTTCAGACTGTGTAGTAACAGCGTTGCCAACCATTTGTCAACTTCTTCCTATAGCATACCGTATATGATCCTCCAGCCAGTCAGATCATTTCAGCCATGGCTACTTACACAGGAATAAGTATTTGTAACAGAAAGAAGAGCTAGAAAGCTCAGTGACACAGAGAGAGAGTGAGAGAGACAGAAAAAGACAAAGAGAGAGCGACAGAGAGAGAGAGAGAGAGAGACAAAGAGAGAGCGACAAAGAGAGAGAGACAGAGAGAAAGACAGAGAGACAGAAAGAGAGAGAGACAAAGAGAGAGAGACAGAGAGAAAGACAGAGAGACAGAAAGAGAAAGAGAGACAGAAAAAGAGAGACAGAGACAGAGAGACAGAGAGACAGAGACCGATACAACCCATATTTATGCTTATTTATTTTAACTTTTGTATTTAACTACTTTAACAGTTTGCACATAGTTACTACACTGTATATAGCCATAATGACATTTGAAATGTGTCTATTCCTTTGGAACATTTGTAAGTGTAATGTTAGCTGTTCATTTTTTATTGTTTATTTCACTTTTGTTAATTATCTATTTCACTTGCTTTGGTAATGTAAACATGTTTTCCCATGCCAACAAAGCCTTTTAAATTGAAATTAAATTGAGAGAGAGAGACAGAGAGAGAGAGAGACAGAGACAGAGAAAGTGAGAGAGAGACACTTAGTGAGGAGATTAATAGTGTTAATGCTGACACCATCTCCTCATTATCCCGCCGAAATCTAAAGCTTGATAAAAAAAAGTTAATCAAAACAGTGGCGCTGTATAATACAAGTCATTTATACATTCAATTATAGTCATAAAAGGCATTCTCTCATGCGTAGGGTCATATCGAGGGAAATCGAAAAAAGCATTCTTGCATGTTTTGTCACAATATTGTTTTGAGTGTTTGTTTTGGACTGATGCCTGACTAAGCATTCCACTCAACGCATCGTCAAAGAGTGCAGATTAAGATTTCATCCAAAGTGCACTACAGTGGCTTTGAAATATAGTGCCATTCAAAAGGACACAAATAACTTTTAGGAAAACCTTTTGTCATAATTTTGATGTCGCTACATTGACTTTAAATTCAGTACAATGTTAGCTAGCTAGCTAATATTGAGGTTGAGGCCAACGGATTTTAACTAGCTAACGTTAGCATTGCTAGCTAATTTTGACAAAATTTGCTAGCTAATGACAACATCACCATCTGTCTAAAGTAAATTTGACAACATGATAATGCTGGCAAAGTTGTTTCCTATTAAATACTTGACTACTTTAGCAATGTCATTGTATTTCCAGGCACTATAGTGTAATTTAGACAAAACAGAATGACTGGGTTTATCACCAATTTAGGGCACCAATTTAGGGCACCATTATGGTGCCGCCGGTAGAGGGGGGCTTGAGAACGTTCATAACAATGGCATGACGCGACTGAGTGACGGAGGTGCAACCTATGAATAAGCATGAGTGCTGATTAAATGATCCCCCTACTATGAACTAAGGTTTATAATGAAATACTTTAGTCTGTGTCTAAAAATCATGCAATACACTCTACAATGTCTGCAAAGCGCATGTGAATTATTTTCTTTCTAATATTTAGACGCTAATATGGCCTTAGAATACCACGTTGCTGATATTAAGACAACATATGACTAAGTACTATCCCTCAAGCGTAGCCATTTTCCAAAAAACACCTCCAACAAAGCGTTTTTTATCACTAATCTTTGTTGTCAATTAATCTTTGATCTGGTTGAAGTTCAAACTGTACCTGCAATGTGCATTAGCATTTTCCTTTGAGGGAGCCTTTACCTTCTTACTTTTCCATTTAATCCAATTCATTATGGAGGGCCCCTTTGGTACCCTGGCACTGTCAAGAGAGACAAAAGCACTGCCGAGTATGGGTGTGTTTTTGTTCCCCCAGATTTGAGCTGCCATCCCCCGGGAAGCCGTATCCTCTGGAAGAAAAAAACAACCTGGAGCTATTGTGTTCTCTTCCTCCATAGGAAGAAAGGGAAAAATATGAGCACTGAACTACAGCAGATTGAATGACACACACTCAGCATGGCAAGACAATATGATGTAATTATGCTGTAATTGAATAGGTTGGGCAAAGATTGGTTAAAGACTTTCAAGTCCCTAATTTTTTCTTAGCTCAAATATCCTACAAAGACAAATGAAAACTTAAAACTTCCATACTCATAGATTTTAATATCTAATTTGATGTTTGATATTTAAAAAAATATTGTCCATATAGAAATTGAATCTCCTTTAGAAATCTAAATCGTACCTTCAGAACCCAAATTCCAATTTGTTAAACTCATGACCATTAGTTTAGTCTAAAAGTGTAATGGCTTGCTATGAGTCCACAACACTCAACCAAACCGGGAAGGTTGGCAACCCTCATCTGCAGACTGCACTCTTGCACAGGGGGACATGCATGAGTGTTGGAAAATGATGACTCCAGGGTGGGCCGTCAAACATGCAGCCTTCATAATCAACACAACAAATCATGACACCGTACAGAGACATCGTTACCTCAGCAGAGGGCTGTCAGTCACTGCCCTCACACACTGATACAGACGTGGGCCCCCAGTGTCTTACCTGTCATTCTTTCTTTCACTATACCAATTACTCAGTGTGAGTGGTAGGTGGAGACATGAAAGGGTCGGGTAGACACAGAGGTCATTGGCATTGGGGCTCAATTAGCAGCAGAAATACACATGGGATCTGCCATCACCCACATCATGTATAAATAGAACCACTTACCTCTCTGTGCATACTGTACCATCAAGAGGGTGGACCCTGATGGTCTGAGGACAGGCTGTGTTGTTACTGGGGGAGTGGGAGACATGCAGCTGGTGAAGGGAGGGAGGGTAAGGGGAGGGGGGGGATATGAGTACTATACTGTAAATCAGTTATGAAGAATAAGGCACTTGTTGAGTAGGAAGGAATGAAGGTGCTTGTTTGTGTAGTGTAGGTGGTTAGGTAAGCTATGCTCACGTGATGAGCAATCTTGCTTGAGACCTGAAGACTAATATTTTCTCCCAGAGCTATGGTTTTAGCTCAGGCTATTGCTGTCTTTTGGCAAAAGGACAAGCCTGATACCCAGTTGGTTGTAAAGATAGGCTTGTAGCAGTTATGGGAAATCATTTTTATTGGAATGTTTACTAAGCAGAGGTGCAAAAAAATTAAATATATTCTGTACCAGCAAGATAACAAGGCCAGAACACCGTGGTATAAAAATGATGTGCCACTAACACAGCAATCAAATGTGATCTTATTAAAGGGCACTAATGGCTTTGAGATGTGTCTCATTTTCCACTCAGACAGGCTTCTGAGTTTGTTAGGACTGACATCAAAGGTGGGCATGACTATGATCATCAGTGTTCTGTTCATTGACATCTCGCATAATTCCACTTTGAAATAGACTTAGAGCTTACACATCAAATGTGGGGAAGCAGCTTTTCACTGTCGGCTACAATTCCTTCCAGCGTGGCGGATGGGTGGATGGGTTCTTGTGATGGGAATTGCTTTAGTATTTAATCCCAGTGTTAGAGAACACCATCTGGCATTAAATAATTCAGGCTCCCACACTACCATCGAATACCAAGTCTAGTCGTCACAGAATCTCTAAAGGAGGGTGACAGCTACTCCTGATAGGGACAAACTGATATGGGCAATTCCATGGAAATGGAGACTCAGATATTTATCTTAAAATGTATGCTAAACAAAAATCATTGATTTCAAAGTTTAACAAACCATACAACTCTATGCTCAAAGACTAATTAAAAAATTTACACTGAACATTTTACAAAATTATCTTAATTAAGATTCAGCGATATCTTCAGAAGAATGGGGTGTCAGCTATGACATGACACATTGACTTCAAAAATATATATTTTGGTTATTGAACTACATACAGTAAGTGAAGGAGATTTACTGCCGGACCAGACCATATCTGAACAATTCACAGACATCTATGTTTCACAAGTTTGGACATCAAAGTGGAGCTCAGTAGAGTTCAGTACTGTACAGTAGAGTTCAGTGGAGTACAGTAGCATTCAGGACAGTACAATACTGTACTATATTCTACTTTTCTTTACTGTACTGTACTGAACTATATTTTTCTTTACTGAATTCTACTCTCCCTTATATACTGTACTGTACTGTCCAAACTTGTGAACACAACTATTGCCGCCATTTGAGAGAGAGCAGCCGTGCTTCTAGCTCTTAGGAAACTTTGCAGTATTTTGTTTTTTTATGTATTATTTATTACACTATTAGCTGTCAATTTTTATTGTGTAATTGCATACAGCCAGGAAGAACTATTGGATATCAGAGCGGCAGTAACTCACCAGCACTACCAGCATTACGACCAGGAATACTACTTTCCTGAAGCAGATCCTTTGTTCGCACCCCCCAGGGCAATGGAATTGATTCCAGAGGCCGAGTGGTCTTAGGAGGCGCGTACACCACCCACCGCTTCCAAGTATATTACTCGCTAATGTTCAGTCCCTTGATAATAAAGTTGATGAGCTCAGGGTGAGGGTTTCTTTCCAGAGAGATATCAGGGATTTTAACATACTCTGTTTCACAGAAACATGACTCTCTAGAGATATACTGTCTGAGTTGGTCCAGCCAGTTGGGTTCTCAGTTCAATGCGCAGACAGGAATAAATATCTCTTCGGGAAGAAGAAGGGCGGTGGCGTATGTTTCATGATTAACGACTCATGGTATGATTGTGATCATGTACAAGAACTCAAGTCCTTTTGTTCACACGACCTAGAATACCTCACAGTAAAATGCGGACTTATCTCCCAAGATAACTATTTTTGGTTATAGTCACAGCCGTGTATATTCTCCTCAAGCCGATACCACGACGGCCCTCAAAGAACTTCACTGGACTTTATGCAAACCGGAAACCACATATCCTGAGGCCGCATTTATTGTAGCTGGGGACTTTAACAAAGCAAATGTGAGAAAAAGGCTACCGAAGTTCTATCAGCACATTGACTGTAGTTCTCACGTTGCTAAAACAATTGACAACTGCTACTCCAACTTCCGGGATGCCTATAATGCCCTCCTTTCGGCAAATCTGACCACAACTCTGTTTTGCTCCTCCATTCCTATAGGCAGAAACTCAAACAGGAAGTATCTGTGTTAAGGACGATTCAACGCTGGTCTAACAAATCAGAATCCACGCTTCAAGATTGTTTTGATCACACGACCTGGGATATGTTCAGGGTGGCTTCTGAGAATAACATTGCTGAATATACTGATATGGTTACTGAGGTGTATAGGAAGTGTATAGGGGATGTTGTACCCACTGACGATTAAAACCTACCCTAACCAGAAACCGTGGACAGATGGCAGCTTTCACGCAAAACTGAAAGCACGAACCACCACATGTAACCATGGCAAGGTGACTGGGAATATGGCAGAATACAAACAGTATAGTTATTCCCTCCGCAAGGCAATCAAACAGGCAAAACATCAGTATAGAGACAAAGTGGAGTCGCACTTCAACGCCTCAGGCAGGGTCTACAGACAACCATGGACTACAAAAGGAAAACCAGCCATGTCCGGACAAGCGAAAGACCTTCTTCGCCCTCTTTGAGGATAACACAGTGCCACCGACGCGACACGCTACCAAGGACTGTGGGCTCTCCTTCTCCGTGGCCAACGAGAGTAAGATATTTAAGTGTGTTAACCCTCGCAAGGCTGCCAGCTCAGACGGCATCCCTAGCAATGTCCTCAGAGCATGCACAGACCAGCTGGCTGGTGTATTTACGGACATATTCAATCTCTCCCTATCCCAGTCTGTTGTCCCCACATGCATCAAGATGGCCACCATTGTTCCTGAAACCAAGAAAGCAAAGGTAACTGAACTAAGTTACTATCACTCCGTAACAGTCATTTCTGTCATCATGAAGTGCTTTGAGAGACTAGTCAAGGATCATATCACCTCTACCTTACCTGTCACCTTAGACCCACTTCAATTTGCTTACCGCCCCAATAGACCCACAGACGATGCAATCGCCCTATCCCATCTGGACAAGAGGAATACCTGTGTAAGAATGCTGTTTTATCAACTATAGCTCAGCAGTCAACACCATAGTACCCTCCAAGCTCATCATTAAGTTCAAGGCCCTGGGTCTGAATCCCGCCCTGTGCAACTGGGTCCTGGACTTCCTGAAACAACACCTCCACTTTGCTGATCCTCAACACTGGGGCTCCACAAGGGTGCGTGCTCAGCCCCCAAGAAGGCCAAAAAGATCATCAAGGACAACAACTACCCGAGCCACTGTCTGTTCACATTGCTATCATCCAGAAGGCGAGGTCAGTACAGGTGCATCAAAGCTGGGACTGAGAGACTGAAAAACAGCTTCTATCTCAAGGCAGTCAGACTGTGAAAAAGCCATCACTAGCACATTAGAGGCTGCTGCCTATATACATAGATTTGAAATCACTGGCCACTTTAATAAATGTAACACTAGTCACTTTAATCATGTTTACATAATTTGCATTACTCATCTCATATGTATATACTGTATTATATTTTACTGTATCTTAGTCTATGCCGCTCTGACATTGCTCGTCCATTTATAGTTATATATTCTTAATTCCATGACTTTACTTAGATTTGTGTGTATTGGCTATATGTTGTGTAATTGTTAGATATTTCTGCACTGTCGGAGATAGAAACACAAGCATTTTGCGACACCCGCAATAACATCTGCTAAACACGTGTATGTGACCAATAACATTTTTGATTTTTCATTTGATTTGACTGCTATGATTTCCCATTGTAGTCAATTCAGTTGCAGAAATTCCCTTACAGATCGGTTTTAATCACTTAATAATTAATAAACTACCTTGATATCAGTAAAAACCCAAACTAACTGTTAGGTCTCCCTTTACTTGTTACTTCTGTGAACTTTCATCATGCTCCCTTCTCATGAGGGAGAGAAATTAGAAAATATCTTAAAGATATATGGTTTTTGGTAATGGAATTTCAAGGCATAAGCAATTTTTCTAAAACATTTCTCCAAAACTAAACATGTGTTGATATTAGTCAGCAGGGGTCTTTACTTCAGTAGTATTGCTTTGTTATTTATCTATAATACCTTTTAAGACTTTTCCTGGTAGATGACTAGACTAGAAATCAAAGCCTTCGCTGATTCCACATTTGTCGGATGGAAAATGGTTAAAACATTTATATATGCCTTAATTTCTAAAACATAGACTCTTAGCTTTCATTTGACACCCAACTTGACATGTTCCTATGAACTGGTATTGGGTCCTTTTACTTGGAAATGCACATTGTGCTATAAAACGCAGGCAGTGGAAAACACATATACACAAGCATGCCATGGATCATTGCTGTACATGCTTCTCAAGATAGTAGAACAAAGACTATAATACAATACATTCAATTTTGCAAGTCTCCCCTTGACTGTACAGTACACTATTAAACGTGCTTAACTCTAACTAAAAAGGTATCAGAGTATTGCATCTTGAGATGTCTATCACAGATGTTTATGTTTGTTGGCGCCAACCTACCCCATCCCTTTGACAGTTTTAGCGAAACAAAAAAACACTATCACAAATAAAACGACGTTCAATCCATTAGGTCATCTTCCGAATGCACCACAGACACAATCAAACGAGTTAAATAAAAATGGTAATCCATCCACTAATGGCATATATTTTTTCAGTTTTTATTGATTATGGAGATTTAATACAGGGGCACAGCGATGGGCGATCTTTCTTTATTAAAACACAAGCATAAAGACGCTTTTTAGGCACCTCGGGAATTGACTTTGGTATGATTCAGTGTGTCATAAATTCAGACATAACAGAGCAAAAGGCACCGCATATACTTGTCTAATTTAGGCATCTTCCCAGCTTCAACATATCTTCATGAATATTGCTATAACTTACACTATGTTAGTGTGGAGTAGGAGGGAGGATATGAGAAGAGGGGTCATGACCTATACTCTTCCTATTATGGCAGAATGCAATGGGCTCACTCTGCACAGAGAATTCTAATTGAGATGCAATAAGTATTTAATAGCGTATGTGACTGGTGGATGTGCAGGAGGATTCTTTAGTTGATATTCATCCCACACACAAGTTCTGGATTTTTTTATAGAGTGATTCAAATTTCATAATTGAACATTTGCTTTCATCAAACTCATTCCAATGTCATAATTATTCCTGTTGCTGTTCAAAGCTACTGGAGAGACACAAATTACTTTTCAGATCGCATGCAGTATATTGGCATGATGAGGAAGAATAGTGCGTTGATCCACACAAATAAGATCTGCTACAGTTATGAAAAAATGTAAGTTGTCGAAACAATCCTGAATGAAGACATCCTGGTACCTCTCACTGGGAGTGGGCAGCCCTACAGTACTTATTTCTCTCTTCATTCAACACCCCTCACTGCCACACAAACGTGCCAGTCAACAATTAATCCAGCTTTAACAGTAATGGAGATCAACATCCCGTACCAGTCAAAAGTTTGGACACACCTACTCATTCAAGGGTTAACTTATTTTTTACTATTTTCTACATTGTAGAATAATAGTGAAGACATCAGCATTATGAACTAACACATGGAATAATGTAGTAACCAAATCAAAATATATTTTAGATTTTAGAGTCTTCAATGTAGCCACCCTTTGCCTTGATGACAGTTTTGCACACTCTTGGCATTCCCTGAACCAGCTTCTTGAGGAATGCTTTTCCAACAGTCTTCAAGGAGTTCCCACATATGCTGAGCAGTTGTTGGATGCTTTTGTAACGGTTTTCTTGTGTTGAAGGAGAGGCGGACCAAAATGCAGCGTGGTTTCTATTCATGGTTCTTTAATAAAGACTCTACACATGAACAAACTAACAAAACAAGAAACGTGAAATCCCAAAACAGCCCTATCTGGTGCAAACACAGAGACAGGAACAATCACCCACAAACACACAGTGAAACCCAGGCTACCTAAGAATGATTCTCAATCAGAGACAACTAATGACACCTGCCTCTGATTGAGAACCATACTAAACATAGAAATACCCAAATCATAGAAAAACAAACATAGACTGCCCACCCCAACTCACGCCCTGACCATACTAAATAATGACAAAACAAAGGAAATAAAGGTCAGAACGTGACAGTCTGGATAGACCGGACCGTGCAGGCGCACTGGAGCTCTTGAGCACCAAGCCTGCCCAACCTTACCCGGTTGAATGCTACCGGTCGCCCTGCCAGTGCGGCGAGGTGGAATAGCCCGCACTGGGCTATGCAGGCGAACCGGGGACAACGTGCACAAGGCTGGGGCCATGTAAGCCGGCCCAAGGAGACGCACTGGAGACCAGATGCGTAGAGCCAGCTTCATGGCACTTGGCTCGATGCTTACTCTAGCCCGGCCGATACGAGGAGCTGGTATGTACCGCACCGGTCTATGCACCGGCACTGGAGACACCGTGCGCTTCACAGCATAACACGGTGCCTGCCCGGTCTCTCTAGCCCCCCGGTAAGCACAGGAAGTTGCGCAGGTCTCCTACCTGGCTTCGCCACACTTCCCGTGTGCCCCCCCCCAATACATTTTTGGGGCTGACTCTCGGGCTTCCATCCACGCCGTCGTGCTGCCTCCTCATACCAGCGCCTCTCCGCCTTTCCCGCCTCCAGCTCTTCTTTAGGGCGGCGATATTCTCTTGGCTGTGCCCTGGGTCCTTTTCCGTCCAATTCGTCCTCCCATGTCCATTCCTCCTCGCGCTGCTCCTGCTGCCGCTTCTCCTGCTGCACCTTGGGGCGGTGACACTCCCCTGGTTTTGCCCAGGGTCCTCTCCCGTCGAGGATTTCTTCCCAAGTCCAGAAGTCTTTATTTCGCTGCTCCTGCTGCTGCCCGTTACCACTCCGCTTGGTCCTGTTGTAGTGGGTGATTCTGTAACGGTTTTCTTGAGTCGAAGGAGAGGCGGACCAAAACGCAGCGTGGTTATTCTTCATGGTTCTTTAATAAAGGATCTATACATGAATAGACTAACAAAACAAGAAATGTGAAGGAAAAAAAAACAGCCCTATCTGGTGCAAACACAGAGACAGGAACAATCACCCACAAAACCCAACACCAAACAGGCTACCTAAATATGGTTCCCAATCAGAGACAATGAATAGCACCTGCCTCTGATTGAGAACCATATCAGGCCAAACATAGAAATAGACAAACTAGACATGTAACATAAAATGCCCACTCAGATCACACCCTGACCAAACAAAACATAGAAACATACAAAGCAAACTATGGTCAGGGTGTGACAGCTTTCCCTTCACTCTGCGGTCCAAAGCATCTCAATTGGTTTGAGGTCGGGTGATTGTTGAGGCCAGGTTAGCTGATGCAGCACTCCATCACTCTCCGTCTTGGTCAAATAGCCCTTGCACAACCTGGAGGTGTCACTAGTCCCACTAAGTCCAAACCAGATGGGATGGCGTATAGCCATGCTGGTTAAGTGTGCCTTATAATCTAAATAAGTCACAGACAGTGTCACCAGCAAAGCAAGCCCACACCATCACACCTCCTCCTCCATACTTCACGGTGGGAACCACACATGCGGAGATCATCCGTTCACCTACTCTGCGTCCCACAAAAACACGGCGGTTGGAACCAAAAATCTCCCATTTGGACTCATCAGATAAAAGGACAAAAAGTTCCTTGCTCTTGTTTCTTGGCCCAAGCAAGTTTCTTCTTATTATTGGTGTCCTTTAGTAGTGGTTTGCTTGCAGCAATTCGACCATGAAGGCCTGATTCACACAGTCTCCTCTGAACAGTTGATGTTGAGATGTGTCTGTCACTTGAACTCTGTGAAGCATTTATTAGGGCTGCAATTTCTGAGGCTAGTAACTCTAATGAACTTATCTTGTGCAGCAGAGGCAACTCTCGGTCTTCCTTTCCTGTGGTGTTCCTCATGAGAGCCAGTTTCATCATAGCACTTGATGGTTTTTGCGACTACACTTGAAGAAACTTTCAAAATTCTTTAAATGTTCCGGATTGACTGACCTTCATGTCTTAAAGTAATGATGGACTGTTGTTTCACTTTGCTTATTTGAGCTGTTCTTGCCATAAGTTGGACTTGTTATTTTTCCAAATAGTGCTATCTTCTGTATATCATCCCTACCTTGTCACAACACAACTGATTGGCTCAAATGCATTAAGATGGAAAGAATTTCCACAAATTAACTTTTAACAAGGCGTACCTGTTAATTAAAATGCATTCCAGGTGACTGCCTCATGAAGCTGGTTGAGAGAATGCCAAGCGTGTGCAAAGCTGTCATCAAGACAAAGGGTTGGTACTTCAAAGAATCTCAAATATAAAATATATTTCGATTTATTTAACACTTTTTTGGTTACTACATGATTCCATATGTGTTATTTCATAGTTTTGATGTTTTCACTATTATTCTACAATGTAGAAAATAGTACAAATAAAGAAAAACCCTTGAATTAGTAGGTGTGTCCAAACTTTTGACTGGTACTTTATAATAAATCAGATGTATATATGCTAATACAAAATGTCTAATGAAGTGTTGAGGTTAATTATGCGTGGACAACTCTGTAGCACTGATTCAAAACGCAAGTTATTATTACATGCTATTAACCCAGTCAAGATACAATGTTAAGAGGACATTTCAACATTGAATAAATGTTGCAGATACACTACATGACCAAAGTATGTGGACACCTGCTCGTGGACAACATCTCATTCCAAAATCATAGGCATTCATATGGAGGTGGCCCCCCTTTGCTGCTATAACAGCTTCCACTCTTCTGGGAAGGCTTTCCACTAGATGTTGGAACATTTCTGCGTGGACTTGCTTCTATTCAGCCACAGGGGCATTAGTGAGGTCGGGCACTGATGTTGGGCGATTAGGTCTGGCTAGCAGTCTGCGATCTAATTCATCCCAAAGGTTTTCGATGGTGCTCAGGTCAGGGCTCTGTGCAGGCCAGTCAAGTTCTTGCACACCGATCTCGACAAACCATTTCAGTATGGACCTCGCTTTCTCTGAAACTAAGGGGCCTAGCCCAAACCATTATTCCTCCTCCCCCAACCTTTTTGTATTCGGGCAGGTAGCTTTCTCCTAGCATCCGCCAAACCCAGATTCATCTGTCAGACTGCCAGATGGTGAAGTGTAATTCATCACTCCAGAGAACACGTTTCCACTGCACAGGTGTCCAATGGTGGCGAGTTTTACACCACTCCAGCAATGCTTGGCATTGCTCATGGTGATGTTAAGATTGTGTGCAGCTGCTCAGCCATGGAAACCCATTTCACGAAGCTCCCGACAAACAGTTCTTGAGATGTTGCTTCCAGAGATAGTTCGGCACTCGGTAGTAAGTGTTGCAAACGAGGACAGACGAGTTTTACTCGCTACGCGCTTCAGCACTCGGTGGTCCAATTCTGTGAGCTAGTGTGTCCTACCACTTCGCAGCTGGGTCGTTGTTGCTCCTAGACATTTATACTTCACAATAACAGCACTTACAGTTGACCAGGGCAGCTCTAGCTTGATCTGACTTGTTGGGAAGGTGGCATCCTATGACAGTGCCAAGTTGAAAGTCTGTGAACTGTTCAGTAAGGGCATTCTACTGCCTATGTTTGTCTATGGAGATGACACCTGTCAGCAACGAATGTGGCTGAAATAACCAAAGGGGTATCCACATACTTTTGTATATATAGTGTATATTTTAACATTTGAATTACTCTTGAGAATGCAATTAAGTATGTATTATTCCGAGTCCCACTACTCCCACACACAAACACATCTTCCAGAATCACGGTAACATTTTGAAGGATAATTGTATCCCAGAAACCACATAGGGGTCCTGAATAAGAAGATGTAGGATGGTAGTAGGTAAAAAGAAGTAGGAGGTTGTTCAAAAGTACTTAGTTGATAGCTCTAGGCAGTTAAAATTGATAACTTGGCACTTTGTAGGAATCCTGGAGGCTACAGGGTGTCCCCATTACATAATTTGCTTGGCAGTGGCCTTATTTTAGGCAATAATCCATACCCCCTCCCTCTTAGATTCACCGCCCTGGGTAAAGTGTTGAGGATGTCAGGCAAAGATGTCCTTCTATAAGAACTTTTAGTTTAAAAAAAATAGCTACATCCTGGAATTTGTTTCTTAAATTCCCACACTACTTTTCTCAACTTTTTGCCCAGTGCAGCAGTGGCAGTAAAGAGCATTAGTTCACTGTGCTAGTAGTTTACTGTAGTAGTTCATTAGTAGTTTACTGTGTTAGTAGTTTGCTGTGTTAGTAATTTACTGTAGTAGTAGTTTACTGTAGTTGTTTTCCTGTAGTTAACTGACTCTCCTGTAAACAGTCGATCAGTTGATGCAGCATGAAATCCTAGTCTTTCCATCGTACTAATATGAACATACTACCCCACATGCATATTCTACATACTAAAACGACCATACACTCATTATACTATAGGCATGTAAGGGATTACAAAAAACAGTAACTGTAATCCATTACGTTACCAGCTAAATATATTGTAATCAGATTACAGATACTTTTGAAAAACAAGATGATTACTTTGAGGATTGCTTTTAAATTCAGAAAGGATGTTTGCGAAAAACGTCTGTGACATTTCTCTGTTTTTTTTATTTTCAATCAAATCAGCATTGAAAAAAGTGAATTGAGCGAGTCTGACCACATGTCAGAGACCACTATGATGACACACCAAATGGGTTTGATGGATAGCGGGAAAAGAGCAGGAATAGGCTTTTGTTGGCTACAGTCCAAGCTATGTCTTCCTGTCGGCATCCAAAGATTATCCAAGTTGAATAAAAGCTTGGCAGTAAGGATGACAGCAGTGGTGTACTCTACAGTGATACAGATATCACGTATTATTGATATCTACAAAGCGCATTGATGTGAATCACACTGCTGCTCTCTCTTTTAGCTATTTGCGCCTTACAGATTGTGGTTGTTGTGGATGGCTGTTCACAAATCTAAATGTGTATTTGAACCCAATAAGGGTGGAATCCAAGAAGTTTAAGCTGCCTATCAATCATTGTTTTTGAATCCAGTGGACTGCCAGTGAAAAATGCACTCTTGCAACAGCTGCAGTGCGGATCCAGGCCTATGGAATAACAGTGGGGCTTTTATTACTCAATCTAATTCATCCTGATAAATAAAAATCCATAGGCCAAATGGACACATGATCAAACTTACACACTTTTGATGATTTTAAAAGATGCAATCTGTAGTTGCTACATCTATTTTTGGACTTATAAATGATATATATATATATTTATATTAATTGATTCTTGAAGAACAGAGCTTATAAATGTCTCATGAGATTAGTTCGACTGTCGAGATAGAGAACCCAAAATATAAGCTTGTTTTAACTCCAATGTTTCTAAACATTGTAAATGTTAATAAAGACTGTATAGCCTCATAACATGGTTAAAACAACCATTTGTATATCATGGATGGTCAGTCCTTGCATCCATAGCTCTGTTTAGTAATCTGAGAGTTTTTACATTTCTCCAGGCCCATCCCTCAGCTTTTTTACCAAAACAGAGACGGGGTGCCGTTTTGCAATTGTTTCATCTGTGTATTTGCCCTTTAAACAGCTGCATATTATCAAATCAAATCAAATCAAATGTATTTATATAGCCCTTCGTACATCAGCTGATATCTCAAAGTGCTGTACAGAAACCCAGCCTAAAACCCCAAACAGCAAGCAATGCAGGTGTAGAAGCACAGTGGCTAGGAAAAACTCCCTAGAAAGGCCAAAACCTAGGAAGAAACCTAGAGAGGAACCAGGCTATGTGGGGTGGCCAGTCCTCTTCTGGCTGTGCCGGGTGGAGATTATAACAGAACATGGCCAAAATGTTCAAATGTTCATAAATGACCAGCATGGTCGTATAATAAGAAGGCAGAACAGTTGAAACTGGAGCAGCAGCACGGTCAGATGGACTGGGGACAGCAAGGAGTCATCATGTCAGGTAGTCCTGGGGCATGGTCCTAGGGCTCAGGTCCTCCGAGAGAGAGAAAAAAAGAGAGAATTAGAGAGAGCATATGTGGGGTGGCCAGTCCTCTTCTGGCTGTGCCGGGTGGAGATTATAACAGAACATGGCCAAGATGTTCAAATGTTCATAAATGACCAGCATGTTCGAATAATAAGAAGGCAGAACAGTTGAAACTGGAGCAGCAGCACGGCCAGGTGGACTGGGGACAGCAAGGAGTCATCATGTCAGGTAATCCTGGGGCATGGTCCTAGGGCTCAGGTCCTCCGAGAGAGAGAAAGAAAGAGCGAAGGAGAGAATTAGAGAACGCACACTTAGATTCACACAGGACACCGAATAGGACTGGAGAAGTACTCCAGATATAACAAACTGACCCTAGCCCCCCGACACATAAACTACTGCAGCATAAATACTGGAGGCTGTCAAAGTGTCACCAACAAAAAGGTAAACAATAGGCAGCATATGGCTTTGATTTTTCACATGTAAATAGCATTTTTCAGTCATGCTCAAAGCATGTCATTCCATGAGCGCAGCATTTTTTCCCACAACTCGAATCAAAGAGCCCAATCAGTCCTCAATGACAACAAAATCATAGACAGCAGAGTAGGGCTGGCTAATAAGTCCTTAGTTTTGGGGTCATGCTCAGGTAAAACAATTTGGATAATCTATACTTCCATATTTCCAAGTCCTATTCTTGAAGATTAAGGGGTATAACATTTATTGGAATAACTGGAATTCTGATAGACTTTGGTTTTTATTGTAAAGATATAATTTAATCGTATTATTATATGTAATAGAAAGTGATGGGTTAGAAGAAGCCTAACCAACCCATAAAGTAAAATATAACATCCATATATGGCCAGCTATGTAAATTTCAACATTGATTTATCTTGAAAAAGATGTCATTAAATTGGTAACATACATTTTTGTCTTCTTCTAATGTCTCTTAAGGGGAAAATAATCTAAAAGTTACGGAATGTAATCAGATTACGTTACTGAGTTTGGGTAATCCAAAAAATTACATTACTGATTACAATTTAGGACAGGTAACTAGTAACTGTAATGGATTACATTTAGAAACTAACCTACCCAACTCTGACCATAGAGATAGTATGGAGTTATGCAATTCCGAACAAAGCATGAATGTTCTACAGCACCTCAGACTCCAGTTCTATAAGTGTGTGGTTAATGGTTTGTAAACGTATTTCCCAAAGCGCTCATTTTCTACTACCGCTCAATGTGTGACCAGCTATATCAAATGAGCACCAATGAGGCAACCGAAACAAAGCACCCAATTCTCATAGGAGTACTGACAGAACACTAGGGAGAAACAAATCACCCGGCTTTAAAATGGCTGTGGCAGATTACATTTGACTTTCAAGAAAGGGGAAAATTCCCTAGATGGAATTCTGCAACTGAGAGAGAGAGAGAAAATATTCCCATATCATAGGAAATCTAAGAAAAAGCAAAATGCTAAGAGAAAAGGAGATAGCCCAGGAATTCGCCAGAGACCATAGAATAGAGAACAGAGAAGGTTAAGACAGCCACTTGTTGGCACATCTACCATGTTCATTAGGCACTGACAAGTCAAGAAGGTGCCATATACAACCATAGAATATGATCCTTTTCTCAGCAAGCTCTCGGAGTCAGGTGATTTCCCCAACCATAGACATCACACGCGCATCAATGTGGCAGATGGCAATGTGTTAGGGTTTTGAAGACAACCAACCCGTCTATAAAAGCTGTCAAAAATATATGTGCCATGTAATGCACTCCCTATTTGCCATGATGCTGTGAATTGCTGCAGTGCACATCTGATCTGAGGCCTGTCAAATCTGGACCTGACAGGAAAAAAACACCAAAGTACCTCATTTTGGCACTTCCACAAAAACTGGATGAATCATTGTCTCACTTATGCAGTGATTACACATCCATCCTAAGAATCCAGATCTGATTTTCTTTCAACATTACAATATTTTTTCTTGACTGTGCACACTCAGTTTTACATGTGACCCATATAAGATTTGCGCATTCACACTGACGTACAGTAGCCTCTGAAGTAACACATGGATGCAATGCTTATTTCCTGTCCCTGTTGGGGTGTTTGTCATGGTTACGGCAGGTAATGTGCAACAAAAAATATCCACTTCAGAGTTGAAATAACCTGATCAGAGCGTCCAGACAGAGGTCGCATATGGAGGATGGGGTTTGTATCAGGAGTCAGATCCACATATGTAGGTGGTATAAATCTGAAGTCTAAAGATCAGATTCCAGAATTGTTTGTCATTGCTGTTTACACATTACGGAAAATATGGCTATCAGATATGCAAATAATTGCCTTGTGTAAACGCAGCCTTAGGAGTTCAAAACAAATATCACTATGATACAGTTACACTGAAGGCTGTTATACTTTCCTCTAATGTAAGGTACATCAATTTAGGAAGAAAGGAAAAAGGTCAATTTTTGTTCTTTGCCCTTGTCTCCTTTGCCCATTATTCTGTTCAAAATTCTTCACGTTCTGTCAAGGTGTTAGTTATAGGGATCATGGCTAGACAGCAGTTTTCAAGTCTTGCCATAGATTTTCAAGCAGATTCAAGTCAAAACTGTAACTTGACCACTCATGAACATTGGCAAGCAACTCCAGTGTAGATTTGGCTTCGTGTTGTAGATTATTGTCCTGCTGCAAGGTAAATTCAAGCATACTGAACCAGGTTTTCCTCTAGGATTTTGCCAGTGCTTAGCTCCATTCTGTTTATTTTCATCCTCCCCAATCCTCGCCAATGTCAAGCTTACCCATACCATGGTGGAGCCACCACCCTGCTTGAAAATAAGGAGGCAGTTACTTAGTCATGTGTTGTGTTGATTTGCCCCAAACGTTAGTTTTTGCATTTAAACCAAAACATGTATTCCTTAGCATGATTTATTTCGCAGTATTTCTTTAGTGCCTTGTTGCATACAAGATGCATGTTTTGGAATATTTGTATTCTTCTTTTCGCTCTGTAATTGAGGTCATTATTGTGGAGTCACTACAATGTCGTTGATTCATCCCCAGTTTTCTCCCATCACAGCCATTGAACTCTGTGGCTGATTTAAAATCACCACTGGCCTCATGATGACATCCCTAAGCAGTTTCCTTTCTATCCTGCAGCTCAGTTCAGAAAGAAAACTGCATCTTTGATGTGTCTGGGTGGTTTAATACATAATCCACAGCATAATTATTAACTAGATCATGCAAAATAAAGAGATATTCACCACCCTTCTTTGAGGCTTTCTAAAAGCTGCCTGGTCTTTGTAGTTGAATCTGTGCTTGAAATGCAATACTTGACTGAGAGAATATACAGTGTGTGTGTATAGGGAACAGAGGAGGGGGTTTTCATTAAAAAAATGTCAACCCCTATTATTTCACACATGCGTGAGTCCCTATAATTTATGTGATGTGCCATGTCAAACATATTTTAGTTATTACATTTTTATTAATTTGTTAAAATAAGTTGAATTGTCTTTTCACTTTTCACACATTATTAAAGGTTGCAAAATCAAATCCCTGAGCTGACAAGGTATACATTTGTCGTTCTGCCCCTGAACAGGCAGTTAACCCACTGTTCCTAGGCCATCATTGAAAATAAGAATTTGTTCTTAACTGACTTGCCTAGTTAAATAAAGGTAAAAGGTAAAAAAAAGATATACAACTTTTTAATTATTTTTCTTAATCTTTTATTTTTAATTGTATTTATTTTCAAATGTATTATTATTATATTTTTTAAACTCTTAAAAAAAATATTTTTTTAAGCCTGTCACATCTGTGAATGTGGAGTGTGTTTTTAAGCCTGTCACATCTGTGAATGTGGAGTGTGTTTTTAAAGCCTGTCACATCTGTGAATGTGGAGTGTGTTTTTAAAGCCTGTCACATCTGTGAATGTGGAGTGTGTTTTTAAGCCTGTCACATCTGTGAATGTGGAGTGTGTTTTTAAAGCCTGTCACATCTGTGAATGTGGAGTGTGTTTTTTAAGCCTGTCACATCTGTGAATGTGGAGTGTGTTTTTTAAGCCTGTCACATCTGTGAATGTGGAGTGTGTTTTTAAAGCCTGTCACATCTGTGAATGTGGAGTGTGTTTTTAAAGCCTGTCACATCTGTGAATGTGGAGTGTGTTTTTTAAGCCTGTCACATCTGTGAATGTGGAGTGTGTTTTTTAAGCCTGTCACATCTGTGAATGTGGAGTGTGTTTTTAAAGCCTGTCACATCTGTGAATGTGGAGTGTGTTTTTTAAGCCTGTCACATCTGTGAATGTGGAGTGTGTTTTTTAAGCCTGTCACATCTGTGAATGTGGAGTGTGTTTTTTAAGCCTGTCACATCTGTGAATGTGGAGTGTGTTTTTAAAGCCTGTCACATCTGTGAATGTGGAGTGTGTTTTTAAAGCCTGTCACATCTGTGAATGTGGAGTGTGTTTTTTAAGCCTGTCACATCTGTGAATGTGGAGTGTGTTTTTTAAGCCTGTCACATCTGTGAATGTGGAGTGTGTTTTTAAAGCCTGTCACATCTGTGAATGTGGAGTGTGTTTTTAAAGCCTGTCACATCTGTGAATGTGGAGTGTGTTTTTTAAGCCTGTCACATCTGTGAATGTGGAGTGTGTTTTTTAAGCCTGTCACATCTGTGAATGTGGAGTGTGTTTTTAAAGCCTGTCACATCTGTGAATGTGGAGTGTGTTTTTAAAGCCTGTCACATCTGTGAATGTGGAGTGTGTTTTTTAAGCCTGTCACATCTGTGAATGTGGAGTGTGTTTTTTAAGCCTGTCACATCTGTGAATGTGGAGTGTGTTTTTAAAGCCTGTCACATCTGTGAATGTGGAGTGTGTTTTTTAAGCCTGTCACATCTGTGAATGTGGAGTGTGTTTTTAAAGCCTGTCACATCTGTGAATGTGGAGTGTGTTTTTTAAGCCTGTCACATCTGTGAATGTGGAGTGTGTTTTTAAAGCCTGTCACATCTGTGAATGTGGAGTGTGTTTTTTAAGCCTGTCACATCTGTGAATGTGGAGTGTGTTTTTTAAGCCTGTCACATCTGTGAATGTGGAGTGTGTTTTTTAAGCCTGTCACATCTGTGAATGTGGAGTGTGTTTTTAAGCCTGTCACATCTGTGAATGTGGAGTGTGTTTTTAAGCCTGTCACATCTGTGAATGTGGAGTGTGTTTTTAAAGCCTGTCACATCTGTGAATGTAGAATGTGTTTTTAAAGCCTGTCACATCTGTGAATGTGGAATGTGTTTTGTTGGTTGATTGAAAAACAATAAAACGTAATAAAACTTTAAATTGAAAAAAATATATATATATATAAAATAAATGATTTAGTATGTTGTGTTGATCAATTACACTTAAATCTATTTCAATCCCACTTTGTAACGCAACAAAAAGGGGTGTAGACTTTCTATAGGCACTGTACATCCAAATATTAATCTGTAATAATCTCATTGTGATTTGAGATAACCGTTGTGATGTCTCTAGTGTCAGGTTGGAAGAAACTTGCATGAACCGTAACCTTGACAGAAATAAAAGACTGGGGGATGTGGTCAGTGAAATAAGAGTATATTGGATATAACAGTATGAATATTATAGAGGTTCAACATAAGCAACAAAATAATGAATCAAACATAAACAAATTAATATTTTTGTCAGAGCCAAAGAACAAATCCACAAAACCTTAGTCATACCAGATCCTCCAGTTTGGGTCTTTGAGTTTTGAAAGGAACTTCAAGTCCAAATCCAAGGAAATGTCACCCAAAGCAGAGTGGAACATAGGCGAAAAGAGGCCTAAAATCCCAAACAAGTAGAAAACAATGCTCTCCCCAAACAATGGACCTGCAGCCTAAATTCAAGATGGCATCTGTAGGTTGGACACGCCTCCAACCACACCAATACCTGTAGTCGCCTTCTTCTTCTTCTTCTTCTTCAGTATAATGGCGTTAAATGTGCATTTATTTTGCCTTTATTTAACTAGGCAAGCCAGTTTAAGAACAAATTCTTATTTTCAATGACTAGGAACCTAAGAACAATGGGTTAATTGCCTTGTCCAGGGGCAGAATGACAGATTTTTACCTTGTCAGCTCGGGGATTCAATCTTGCAACCTTCCAGTTATAAGTCCAACACTCTAACCACTAGGCTACCTGCCGCCCCATAATAAAGAACCGAAAAGGAAAAAGTGCGGAATAAAAAATATAAAAAATTTAAAAAATCCATACAAACTATCAATAACGAAATAATAATAATAATAACGAAATAATCAGCCTGATTTTCTGTTTTAATCAGGTCCCTACACAGGCTCAGAAGGATCCTGTGATGGCAGGACATTTCCTGGCAACAGTATTCCCTGCAGTGCTTCTGCCTTTAAGTCTTGGAGGCTCAAAAACTTATTGGCTGCAGATATAATGATCTCTAGCTTCTTGGACTTCTTGGACACTTGTGCAGTACAACTAATAACTCTGGCTATACAGTGCATTTGGAAAGTATTCAGACTCCTTGACTTTTTCCACATTTTGTTTAGTTACAGCCTTATTCTAAAATGAATTAAAAAGTTATTTTCCCTCATCAATCTATACAAAATACCCCATAATGACAAAGCAAAAACAAGTTTATAGAATTTTTGCAAAGCTATAAAAAAAACTGAAATATCACATTTACAAAATTATTCAGACCCTTTAGTCAGTACTTTATTGAAGCACCTTTGGCAGCGATTACAGCTGTAGATTTGTGTTCTTGGGTATAACGCTTCAAGCTTGGCACATCTGTATCTGTAGAGTTTCTCCCATTCTTGTCTGCAGATCCTCTTAAGCTCTGTCAGCTCTATCAGCGGCACAGCTATTTTAAGGTCTCTCCAGAGATGTTCGATCGGGTTCAAGTCCAGGCTCTGGCTGGGCCACTCAAAGACATTCAGAGGCTTGTCATGAAGCCACTCCTGCATTGTCTTGTCTGTGTGCTGAGAGCCGTTGTCCTGTTGGAAGGTAAACCTTCGCCACAGTCTGAGGTCCTGAGTGCTCTGGAGCAGGCTTTCATCAAGGATCTCTCTGTACTTTGTTCCGTTCATCTTTCCCTCAATCCTGACTAGTCTCCCAGTCCTTGCTGCTGGAAAACATCCCCACAGCATGATGCTGCCACCACCATGCTTCACCGTAGTTTGGTGCCTGGTTTCTTCCAGACGTGACGCTTGGCATTCGGGCCAAAGAGTTCAATCTTGGCTTTATCAAACCAGAGAATCTTTTTTCTCATGGTCTTATAGGCCGACCACACTGCTCGTGTCGCATGCCAACGAGCTTCTGTGTTGCCAAGGGCTAAAATAGAAGTAATTCCTATTTCTGACGCAGATCGCGCTGCAAGTCCTGCCTCTCCCATCTCCTCATTGGTTTATAGAAGCAGGTACCCACGTGCCATCTCCTAATTGGTTATACGCACATGGGTGATTGAAAGACGAACTGTTGCCGGTTGTCGTGGTAATACTATGAAAGTTTAGATGCCAATCACCATAAAAGTTAAACGATGAAAAAGCCTGGAAGGAGGAGAGATGACTAGAAACGATTCGGTTGACCGTTTTATGTGTGGATTAATTGTCGGAGTAGAGGACCTTGTGCATTTCAGGTAAAATAACAACCTAATGTTTATATCCCAGGACAAATTAGCTAGCAACAGCAAGCTTGCTAAATAGGACAAATTAGCTAGCAAGTGCAAGCTAACTAGCTAAATTGCCATAAATGTTTAATGCTTTTTGACCTGTCCCCAAATTAATGTCATTGGTTCAGAGTTTGTTTTGATATTTTAACCTGCGTGTTGTGATCGCGTTTGGTGTAGGGGGACAAAATACAAAATACGTTTGGTGTAGGGGGACAAAATACACGATGGCGCACAATGGCTCAGTCAAGGCCCTTCTTCCCAGATTGCTCAGTTTGGCCGGGAGGCCAGCTCTAACAAGTCTTGGTGGTTCCAAACTTGTTCCATTTAAGAATGATGGAGGCCACTGTGTTCTTGGGGACCTTTCAAGCCTGCATAAATTTTTTGGTAACTTTCCCCAGATTTGTGCCTCAACACAATCCTTCCTCGGAGCTCTTCGGACAATTCCCTGAAACTCATGGCTTCGTTTTTGCTCTGACATGCACTGTCAACCCTGGGTCCTTATATAGATAGGTGTGTACCCTTCCAAATCATGTCCAAACAATTGAGTTTACCACAGGTGGACTCCAATCAAGTTGTAGAAACATCTCAAGGATGATCAATGGAAACAGGAAGCACTTGAGCTCAATTTTAAGTCTGATAGCAAGGGGTCTGAATAGTATTTCTGTTTTAAACATTTTATAAACATGCAACCATTTCTAAAAACCTGTCATCACGGGGTATTTTGTGTAGATTGATGAGGAAAAACATACATAATCCATTTTAGGATAAGGCTGTAATGTCACAAAATGTGGAAAGAGTCGAGGGGTCTGAATACTTTCCAAATGCACTGTAAATGCTACAAAATCCACCTTCTTCCCAACAAGTGTATCCAGATCACTTGATTGACATATAACATTTGCATCCACCGCCATATCTTCTTCAGAACTGTGGCCTCTTGCCCCTTCAACTCTCTTCACCCTCTCCACATAGGAGATTTTTGCACAGCCCTGATACTTGACAACTCAACCTCTTTCACCCTGACAAAACACTCAGGCAATTCAGAAATATGATCCCCCACCACAGTTGCAACATTTTACATTCACAGACTCTTCAATAACATATTCCTTCCGTCTGCAAAGACTTGACACATTGGCAAACTTTTTACACTTCTTGCATTGCATCGGGTTTCGCACGAACGCTTTTACAGCATATCTTTTATATCCCAGCTTTACATAAATACTCATCAAACATCAATAATACAGATACACTTTGCTCCTTTTTCCAAGTCTCCAATTGGGTCATGCGACGTGTACTAACTACTCCTGGACATATTTTGTCTAAGATATTGATCATCAATGTTCAACGGGACAGCAGAGAACACCTTTCACCCGTGCCCTTCTCTGAAAATCAAAGATGTCCACTTTCATGCTTTAGATACACACGATATCAACACCATACCACTCCTGGTTACTTTTACTGCGTCCACTTATTCCAACGCCTCTTCACCATCCTTGTGACGTCAGAAGGGTTTCCCAAATCAACATCCTTATCCAAAAAACATACTCCAACAAGCAACAATCAGACTCCTTTTCCACAACAATTTTAGCCATTTTAGTTCCATTCGTGGAATTCACTGTTGTCCACTAATCTTTCTCGCTAACTGTGCTCTACGTGCATTCAAATTCAAATGACACTTCTGCCTCCGCCATCTTCCCACCGCTTTCTCCCTTTGATTGGACTAATACCTGTAGCCTTAAAGGCGTACTACCTAATATACAATTATCAGATCAATATAGGCTGTTAACATACTGTAGTCTTGGCCAAGTACGTACATCAAAACATAATTTTCCTAGTTTTATAATTGTATTTATTTGAGGGAAAATGTTTCATTTAATTTTCATTTTATGCTTTCAGGATAATAAAAGTGTAGTGTTGGCAAGACTCATCTAATAAACTGGATGATAGGGCCATAAATGACCCCACATCTCATTAACTGAAATGTTTCTGAGCAATGGTATTGAGATGTCTCCATTCTTTGGACCCCATCTCCTCCTTTGGAACCTATAGTGTTTTCTCTATGAGTATGTCCACGATGGGCACCGCCATTTTGATGGACAGTGTCCTTTGAGCGTCGCAGTGTCCATTGAGCTCCACATGAGATAAGGGGGCTCTCTCTAAATTAATCCCGAAGTTCCAAGCATTAGAACAGTCCAGAGAAGAAAGACACTCTCCTGTCAAAACAGGATCCATGTGGCCATTCAGGGAGACGTGCATTTGAGTGGCAATTTCCCGGGAGACGCAGTCGAGGGAAAAAAACTATGAAGCTGAATGGGGAAGAAATACTCCTTTAAGTCTCAATGGACTCTCAATGAGATGTTGAGTGCCGCCTCCTACGCCTCCTCCGTCCCAAGAAGAGTTCTTCTCCCATTCCTGCCCTTTTAATATTGGATTTTGGGTTTACTGGCGTGATATGAGCCCCTCATACTGTAGGTCCTTATTCATCAACATTACATAAATGTATTAAACCCATAGTATATTAAGTTATCTAATTGTATCCATGCCTCAAGGCAGAGGTGTGTCATAAGAGAGGTTATCACTCAGCAAATGTCAATTATTGTGTTTTTACTCAATGATGTCAATAATATGATTCTGGTGAATTGTAAGGCCTCTGATACACATTGAAGAGTTCCAAAACAGCAATCATACCGCAAATCCTTTCTACAAATCCCAATGGACTAAACATAAATTGCATTATTTTTTACTCAAAACACATGGCTGCATGGGCAACAGAAAAAATCCTCTGTGGATTTTTTATTTAACTTCTTGTCACAGATGGCCCCATTGGAGCTGTGCCTGTCAGAAACAAAAGAGCTACACCATTTGAGATGACAAACATTTCTGCGGTGCTCCGTCTACCAAGGAGGCCGCCAGAGCTGATGAGGTACCTATTGTGCTTCGAGGCATTCATATATCTATGGTTGCTCCAGCAATAATAGACTCCAGGGAAATAATCTCTGCAGCAGCAGTCCCATAACCTTTTCCGTTGCACCCGTGGCAGCCCTCAAGAATTGCACCCTCATTGAAATAAGATAATTACTGTTTTTTCCCCTATACATTCCCTCATTAAATCCAGAGATAAGTCTGTGTGTATGTCTGCAAGTATGTGTGTGTATGCAAATAATAATTATTGCAGTAATTTGGTCCTTTTGCCTAATAACAGAGGCAATGGGATCTATGAATACACACCTTTTAATCCACACTGGACTTCCCCTCACAGGGCTGTGATAACCCATCATGCAGACAATAGAACCTTTAATAAAACGGTGTGCTTCCATCCACACTAGCCAGCGATAGAGGCAATTGCTTCTGGCTAAAAATGGATTTGGAAAATTACCCCTGAATGCCTTTTTTCCCTCCACATTGTCCTGAGCTGGCCCTTGGATAACATGTAAAAGGTCAAAAATAGAAATGTGTTGTAATGTCAATATTTGTCAACTCCCTCATCCATATCTAAATTCAATTAATTGACCTTTCAGGGGGGAAATAGTCCAAGCTATCCTATTGTTGTCACCCCATGCGCTCTCTCTCCCTCTCTCCCTCTCTCCCTATCTCTCCCTCTCCCTCTCCAATGCCTACAGCTGATTTCATTATACACATTCAGCATACCGCAAACAGAGGCAGTGAGGGAGGTATTTGGGTCTATCTTCTTTAACTGTTGAAGATGACATTAGTATTGTTTTGGAACCAGATGTGATTTCGATTGACAGCAGTAGTCTGACATGACAGTGCACCCTATGGTATAAACAGGCACTACACTTTCAAATACATGTTCTGTATTGGACCAGAAGGTTTTCCCTGACCATGTGACCATAGCTTGAGAAGGTAGTCTCAACCAATTGGAGGTAATAAAGACCCACAGCAAAAAAATCTGTAATTTCTTCTATTTATAGGGCATTATATAATTGTGCTTCATAATGCATTATACAACCTGGCCAGATGACTTTATGGGTATAGTTTTACTAGATGTTTATGAGCAGTTATAAATTCCCATCTTTCATAATTATGCATAGCTTATAAATCATTATGATTAAAATTATAATGCACAGGAAGTGTGCAAGTGTATTCTTTTAAATGAAACACATTTTTCTTTTACCACATCCCTTGCCTCCACACTTGGTCAGACTTGGTCTAAAATGGGAATCATTACGTGGGAGGTCTCTTTATCCTGTGACAGACAAGTTGCTGCCTCCAAATCCATTAAGCAGAAAGCCCTGTTAAGACCTTTGGTTTGCAGAGAGGCCCAGTTTCCCTGTGTCTTTCTGGGATAGGAACACTTCACGTTCTACAAATCCTGTCTGAAGATTAAAGGACGGCGCTTTAGGGATGTTTTTTAATAGAGCCAGCACTATTGTCATCCTCTACCATTATAAAGGACAGCCAATAAAGGAGACAGTCATCTTGTTTTTGCAGTTGCATGATGTAATGCAGGACACAGATATGAAGGTGAAGTCAAATCAAAAACCACATTTTATTTGTCACATCCCTTCGTAGACACAGGTTTAGACTAACAGTGAAATGCTTACTTTTACCGGTCCTCTTTCAACAACTCAGAGTTAAAGAAGATAATTATACATGTTTTTTTATTGAAATAGTTTCACACAGTGAATAATGAATAACAATGACGAGTAAAAATCTAAAATACTGGAGAGTACCAGTACCGAGTCGATGTGCATGGTGCGAGGTTATTGAGGTAGCTATGTACATATAGGTAGGGTTAAAGTGACTAGGCAACAGGATAGATAGTAGACAGTAGCAGCAGTGGGTAGCCATTTGATTGGCTATTTAGCAGCCTTGTTAAGCAGTCTAATGGCTGGGGGTAGATTGCTATTCAGGGTCCTATTGATTCCAGACTTGGTGCACTGGTACCGCTTGCCATGCGGTAGCATAGAGAGAAAAGTCTATGGCTTGGGTGGCTGTAGTGTTTGACAATTTTTGGGGAGTGTCTCTTACACAGCCTGGTATAGAGGCCCTGGATGGCAGAGAGCTCAGCCCCAGTAATGTACTGGGTCATACTCTGTTGCGCCTTGCGGTCGGGTGCCTTGCAGTTGCCGTACCAGGCGGTGATGCAGCCAGTCAAGATGCTCTCAATGGTGCAGCTGTAGAACTTTTTGAGGATCTGAGGGCCCATGACAAATCTTTTCCCGTCGTCGGGCCTCCTTCACAACTGTGTTGGTGTGTGGGTACCATGCTACCATCAGATTTGAAAAACAAAACAGGTAAAAATACACCTTATGGAACAACGGGGACTGTGAAGAGACACACACACACACAGGTACAGACACAAGCATACGCACACAAGCGCTAGCACATGCACTCTACACACATGTACAGTACATTGTGATATTGCTGTATGGTGTGTGGGTATTATACATTTTGTATTGTAGATATGTACAGTAGTGGTGTAATAATGTTATATGATGTTCTGTTTTATATTTTGTTTGATATGTCATGTAAGTGTTATCATGTGTTTGGACCCCAGGAAGAGTAGCTGCCTTGGCAAAACGGAGAATACCATCGTGTTTGTGAGAGTCTCATCTTTTCAAACCGTTTGGATGCTACAGATATTTTCGTGAGAAGACCGATTTTCAGGATGTCTCATGGTCTGACATTTTTATTATGTTACTTAGATTGACGCATAGGTCCATCAATAGACTCTTAAGGATTTAATTAACTGCATTAAAACCGTCACAACCCACAAGCTGTTCCTTTCTGTGGATGTTTTATTTAGGTATTGATACAAAACCATGCCATTGCTTAAAATTCACTGTTATTACATCATCTGCAAATTACAGAATTGGAGCCTTCTGTCGGTTCATTCTCAGCTGTCTTTATTGTAAACCTCTCTCTATGACATACAAACTTTGCTCTGATAGAATTATGGTTTTGAGTTTAGTGTTTTGAGAAGGGGTTTAATAAGTTCATCGTTAGACTTCCCAAACCGTCCTCTTCGTGCCACAGCTGTAAGGTATCAACGGGACCTTGGGAAACTTTGAGAATCATACTCATTTGCACCAAGCTCAGCATAGATGCAACTAGAAAACCCCCACACACAGACATCACATCATCCTTAACCAAACCCCCCTTCTCCCCTACCAGCAAAGAAAAAGAGAGACCCTCTTTTTGTGTTGTCTTCGTTTTCATGAGTGGCTTGAGAAAAAGGGACCCTTGATGGCCTCTTGAGGGAACAGAGAGTTGAAATAGCCTGCCGCCTCCCTCCCACCACCACTGTCTATTCATTATTGTGTAACACTGCGGCTGTCTGATATTAACAGAACAGACGTCCAGTGTTCTTCTGGCCATGCCTTAGCTTCCTACTTCCTCCTTTATGCTTCAGCACTGTAAGGAGCGCAATTCAATTTACAGTCCATGAAATGTTGCATTAACTGCCTTTGTTTGGTTTGGTTAGATTTTGTTCTCAAAGCTGTGAAAAAATCATATATTATCTTACTGTCTCGTTATTTAAGCATGCCGATGCGTTGACTGGCATTGCTCAACCAGTCGAATTAAAATAAACACACGGCTCGCATATACTGGTTACGCTCTCGAGAAGCATCCTCGTGCACAGAGCTTCACCTGTGAATTCTTTCCCAATGCCCCTGAGACATATGAGACCAATCCTACCGCTACCACCAATTTAACAGGAAAGAGTGAGAGTTGTTACAGGGAATTATACCGTAGCTCGTAGGTGGAGAAGAAAATGCTCTCATAACATGGTGAAAATGGTGGGGTTTTAGATGTTAGAGAAAGGTGACATGAATAGGAGTGTGCTGGTGCTCATCTTGGCATTGGAGATGGGGGTTGGGGAAGAAAATACCCTTAGCAGAGGCGTACATCTGTGTGCAGGCATAAATATTGAACAGGTGGCTTGTGTGGCTGAGGGAACAGCGCTCCGAGGGGTAATTCTATTCCTAAAGACGCCATTCACACTTAATGGATGCCAATTCCCAATGCTAGTCCCTCGCCACTTATCAAATTTACCCTTCATATCCCACAGTGCTTTCCCTCTTGTGTGTTTGTCCAATAGCAGATATCGGGTGTCCCTTTTTGTTACGTTACATCATATCTCATTCCAGAAAGCCAATCTCATTCCAGAAGGCCAGGTTCGCCATCTCCACAAATAGGTTTTCCTTCGGATATCTGATTTTACAACAAGCCAAATGCATAGACCTAAATGTGCTGAGATAGATACAGTATGTTCCCTGTGGAGGTGTTGCACACATGGTTCCAGATGGTGGCCAACCTTTTCATTTCGGAATACATTGAGAAGTTGCCTACAACATCACAGATCACTTGAATGGACAATGCCTTTTTAAAGGTCCAATACAGTCCAAATTCTGTTTTCCTGTGTTTTATATCATATTGTTCAACAGCTGTTGAAACAAGCACTTTAAAAACGTGACAAAATTAGAGCAGTAGCTACAGTAGGTTTACACCCAATCCAATACATCCAATCCAAACAGATTTTTATGCAATGATTCTAAAATCTGCATTATGAAAACACGTACATTATCCTACCAGTGGCTGTTTCCTCCAAATGGACTTGTTGTGGATTAAAAATCAATGCGTGATGACGTAGTGCACACAACATGTACTTTTTCGCTCAATGTGTTCCAATGTGTTTCCATTCCACTTTCAACTCTACCGATAGTTTTGTCACAAAAACTGTGCGTTAAATATCAAATGTGCCTACTCTGGGCCTGGCGCTTGCGCTTGCGCTCTAGCCAACAACTCAGGTAGGCTAGTCTACATGATGAGATTATTAGGGATAAGAGAGAGAATATTTGTCAAACAGCAGTCAAGCATCGATCATCATGTCACCAGAATCAGACCCTCAATATTTATTGGAAAGGAGCATCAAGATCACCAGTGAAGTTCATTATAATTGTTTCAACTGTAGCCTAATAACATCCATTCGTAGTGGGAGGACCACTCCAAGTTTACTTTGATATGACGTCCCCATCTGCTAGCCTGCTAGCCCCAGCCTGCTAGCCGTGCCTCCAGCTTGCCTAGCTACTCACTGGACCCTATGATCACTCGGCTACACGTGCCTCTCTCTAATGTCAATATGCCTTGTCTATTGCTGTTCTGGTTAGTAATTGTGTCTTATTTCACTGTAGAGTCTCCAGCCCTGCTCAATATGCCTTAGCTGGCCCATTTGATCCACCCCCCACACATTCGGTGACCGCACCTGGCTTAAACGGTGCCTCTGGAGACAAAACCTCTCTCATCGTCACTCAATGCCTAGGTTTACCTCCACTGTACTCACATCCTACCATACCTTTGTCTGTACATTATGCCTTGAATCTATCCTTCTGCGCCCAGAAACCTGCTCCTTTTACTTTCTGTTCTGAACGCACTAGACAACCAGTTCTTATAGCCTTTAGCCGTACTCTTATCCTACTCCTCATCTGTTCCTCTGGTGATATAGAGGTTAACCCGGGCCCTGCAGCCCCCAGCATCACTCCCAATCCCCAGGCGCTTTCATTTGTTGACTTCTGTAACTGTAAAATCCTTGGTTTCATGCATGTTAACATTAGAAGCCTCCTCCCTACGTTTGTTTTATCCACTGCTTTAGCACACTCCGCCAACCCAGATAGCCGTGTCTGAATCCTGGCTTAGGAAGGCCACCAAAAACCCAGACATTTCCATCCCTAACTATAACATTTTACGACAAGATAGAACTGCAAAGAGGGCGGAGTTGCAATCTACTGCAGAGATAGCCTGTGGAATTCTGTCATACTGTCCAGGTCTGTGTCCAAACAATTCGAGCTTCTACATTTAAAAATCCACCTTTCCAGAAACTAGTCTCTCACCGTTGCCGCTTATTATAGACCCCCTTCAGCCCCCAGCTGTGCCCTGGACACCATATGTGAATTGATCGCCCCCCATCTATCTTCAGAGTTCGTAGTGTTAGGTGACCTAAACTGGGACATGCTTAACACTCCGGCCATCCTACAATCTAAGCTAGATGCCAATATCACACAAATTACCAAGGAACCTACCAGGTACAACCCTAAATCCGTACCCATGGGCACCTTCTTAGATATCATCCTGACCAACTTGCCCTCTAAATACACCTCTGCTGTCTTCAAACAGGATCTCATCTCGAATAGCCCCCGCGATCTGCAACTTTTCCGGGGAGTCAGGAACCAATATACTCAGTCAGTTCGGAAAGGTAAGACTAGCTTTTCCAAACAGAAATTTGATTCCTGTAGCACTAATTCCAAAACGTTTTGGGACACCGTAAAGTCCATGGAGAATAAGAGCACCTCCTCCCAGCTGCCCACTGCACTGAGGATAGGAAACACTGTCACCACCGATAAATCTACGATAACTTCAATAAGCATTTTTCCACAGCTGGCCATGCTTTCCACCTGGCTACCCCTACCCCGGTCAACATCTCAGCACCCCCTGCAGCAACTTGCCAAACCCCCCGCTTCTCCTTCACCCAAACCCAGACAGCTGATGTTCCAAAAGAGCTGCAAAATCTGGATCCCTACCAATCAGCTGGGCTAGACAATCTGGATCCTCTCTTTCTAAAATGATTAGCCGAAATTGTTGCAACCCCTATTATTAGCCTATTCAACCTCTCTTTCGCATCGTCTAAGATCCCCAAAGATTGGAAAGCTGCCTCGGTCATCCCCCTCTTCAAAGGGGGAGACACTCTAGACCCAAACTGTTATAGACCTATATCCATCCTACCCTGACTTTCTAAAATCCTAGAAAGCCAGGTTAAAAAACAGATCACCGACCATTTCGAATCCCACCGTACCTTCTCCACTATACAATCTGATTTCCGAGCTGGTCATGGGTGCACCTCAGCCACGCTCAAGGTTGTAAATTATATCATAACCGCCTGGCCAAGGCTATTGACTCTGTCAATCACCACATTCTTATCGGCAGACTCAATAGCCTTGGCTTCTTAAATGACTGCCTCGCCTGGTTCACCAACTACTTCTCAGATTCATTGTGTCAAATCAGAGTTCAGTGTGTCAAATCAGAGGGCCTGTTGTCCGGACCGCTGGCAGTCTGTATGGGGGATGCCACAGTGCTCAATTCTTGGGCTGACTCTGCATATATCAATGATGTTGCTCTTGATGCTGGTGATTCTCTGATCCACCTCTATGCAGACGACACCATTCTGTATACATCTGGCCCTTCTTTGAACACTTTGCTAACAAACCTCCAGACGAGCTTCAACGCCATACAACACTCCTTCCGTGCCCTCCAACTGCTTTTAAATGCTAGTAAAACGAAATGCATGCTCTTCAACCGATTACTGTCCCCACCCTCCCGCCTGACTAGCATCACTACTCTGGACAGTTCTGACCTAGAATATGTGAACAACTACAAATACCTAGGTATCTGGTTAGACAGTAAACTCTCCTTCCAGACTCACATTAAGCATCTCCAATCCAAAATTAAATCTAGAATAGGCTTCCTATTTCGCAACAAATCCTCCTTCACTCGTGCCGCCAAACATACCCTCGTAAATCTGACTATCCTACCGATCCTCGACTTTGGCGATGTCATTTACAGAGTAGCACCCAACACTCTACTCAGCAAAAGGGATGCAGTGCCATCCGTTTTATCACAGTGCCATCAGTTTTATCACCAAAGCCCCATAAACTACCCACCACTGCGACCTGTATGCTCTCGTTGGCTGGCCCTCACTACATATCCGCCGCCAAACCCACTGGCTCCAGGTCATCTATAAGTCTTTGCTAGATAAAGCCCCGCCTTATCTCAGCTCACTGGTCACCATAGCAACACCCACACGGAGCACTCGCTCCAGCAGGTATAGTGCACTGGTCATCCCCAAATCTCTCGTTGGCTGGCCCTCACTACGTATCCGTTGCCAAACCCACTGGCTCCAGGTCATCTATAAGTCTTTGCTAGGTAAAGACCTGCCTTATCTCAGCTCACTGGTCACCATAGCAACACCCACACAGAGCACTCGCTTCAGCAGGTATAGTGCACTGGTCATCCCCAAAGCCAACACTTACTTTGACCGCCTTTCCTTCCAGTTCTCTGCTGCTAATTACTGGAACGAATTGCAAAAATCTCTGAAGCTGGAGTCTTATATCTCCCTCTCTAACTTTAAGCATCAGCTGTCAGAGCATCTTACCAATCATTGTACCTGTACACAGCCAATCTGTAAACAGCACACCCAACTACCTCATCTTGCTCTTTTGCACTCCAGTATCTCTACTTGCACATCATCATCTGCCCATCTATCACTCCAGTATCAATGCTAAATTGTAATTATTTTGTAACCTATGGCCTATTTATTGCCTACCTCCCTACTCTTCTACATTTGCACACACTGTACATAGATTTTTCAATTGTTCTTTTCTTTCGTGTTATTGACTGTACGTTTGTTTAAGTGTAACTCTGTGTGGTTGTTTTTGTCGCACTGCTTTGCTTTATCTTGGCCAGGTCGCAGTTGTAAATGAGAACTTGTTCTTATCTGGCCTGCCTGGTTAAATAAAGGTGAAAAGAATTATGGTCATAATATCAATATTTGTGCATAAAGGCGTTTCCACCGCCATTTCCCTCATAACTTCCTGTTTCTATGACAGCTGTCGTGATTTTTTTCATATGCTATGACTTTACTCACATAAAAACTGTGGATGGAAACGTGTTATTTCCGGATAGTTACTGGTTGAAAATACAATCTACACAGGACCTTCTAATCAGCAGGTTTGCATGGTGATGTGAAAGATGACCCTGCCATTCTATACATAGCTTTGGACCTCATGTCCCCCAAACGCTCATTGCTTCTTTCTTTCAGGGCTATAACTTAACCAGTGTCTGTAGCTTCATAGAACTTCCTGCAGTGACGTGGTGTGAGGGGTGTGTGCCAGGGTGTGAGGATGTGACGGGTGTGAGGGATCTGATGAGTGTGAGGGATGTGATGGGTGTGAGGGGGTATGAGGATGTGACGGGTGTGAGGGTTCTGATGAGTGTGTGGGATGTGATGGGTGTGAGGGGGTGTGAGGATGTGACGGGTGTGAGGGATCTGATGAGTGTGAGGGATGTGATGGGTGTGAGGATGTGACGAGTGTGAGGGATCTGATGAGTGTGAGGGATGTGATGGGTGTGAGGGGGTGTGAGGATGTGACGGGTGTGAGGGATCTGATGAGTGTGAGGGATGTGATGGGTGTGAGGGGGTGTGAGGATGTGACGGGTGTGAGGGATCTGATGAGTGTGAGGGATGTGATGGGTGTGAGGATGTGACGGGTGTGACGGATCTGATGGGTGTGATGGGTATGAAGGGGTGTGACAGGATCTGAGGGGTGTAACAGGGTATGAGGAGTATGGTGGGGTGTGGTGTGGTTTGAGGGGTATGATAGGGTGTGAGGGGTGTGATGGGTGTGACAGGGTGTGAGGGGTGTAACAGGGTGTGACAGGGTGTGAGGGGTGTGACTTGTGTGACATGTGTGATGGGTGGGAGGGGCTTTGAGGGGTGTGTGAGTATGAAGGCAAAGCGTCCATTAACATAACATCAAATTGATCAGAAATACAGTGTAGACATTGTTAATGTTGTAAATTACTATTGTAGCTGTAAACAGCTGATTTTTTATGGAATATCTACATAGGCATACAGAGGCCCATTATCAACAACCATCACTCCTGAGTTCCAAAGGCACGTTGTTTTAGCTAATCCAAGTTTATAATTTTAAAGGCTAATTGATCATTAGAAAACACTTTTGCAATTATGTTAGCACAGCTGAAAACTGTTGTTCTGATTAAAGAAGCAATACAACTGGCCTTCATTAGACTAGTTGAGTATCTGTAGCATCAGCATTTTTGGGTTCAATTACAGGCTTAAAATGGCCAGAAACAAAGACATGTCTTCTGAAACTCGTTAGTCTATTCTTGTTCTGAGAATTGAAGGCTATTCCATGCAATAAATTGCCAAGAGCTCCAGAGTTCCTCTATGGAGATGGGAAAACCTTCCAGAAGGACAACCATCTCTGCAGTACTCCACCAGTCCGGCCTTTATGGTAGGACGGACAGACGGAAGGCACTCCTCAGTAAAAGACACATGACAGCCCGCCTGGAGTTTGCCAAAAGGCATCTAAAGACTTTCAGACCATGAGAAACAAGATTCTCTGGTCTAATGAAACCAAGATATAACTCTTTGGCCTGAATGCCAAGCATCACGTTTGGAGGAAACCTGGCACCAACCCTACGGGGAAGCATGGTGGTGGCAGTATCATGCTGTAGAGATGTTTTTCAGCAGCAGGGACTGGGAGACTAGTCCATATTGAGGGAAAGACGAACGGCGCAAAGTACAGTGAACCTGCTCCCGAGCGCTCAGGACCTCAGACTGGGGCGAAGGTTCACCTTCCAACAGGACAGCGACCCTAAGCACACAGCCAAGACAACGCAGGAGTGGCTTCAGGAAAAGTCTCTGAATGTCCTTGAGTGGCCCAGCCAGAGCCCGGACTTGAACCCGTTCAAACATCTCTGAAGAGACCTGAAAATAGCTGTGCAGTGATGCTCCCCATCCAACCTGACAGAGCTTGAGAAGATCTGCAGAGAAAGAATGGGAGAAACTCCCCAAATACAGGTGTGCCAAGCTTGTAGCATCATAATCAACATAACCAGCATATTTATTGAAAATGAAATACAGAAATATCTAATTTCCATAAGTTTTCACACCCCTGAGTAAATTCAGTACATGTTAGATTCACCTTTGGCAGCGATTACAGCTTAGAGTCTTTACGGGAGTATCCGGAAACCATGTATATGTCGTAAAACTAACCTTGTACGACATAATGCCTTTACATTTTGGACAAAAATTTTAAGGATATTCAGTTATGAAAACTGGTTGTTTTGCAAATGTTGAACTTATAATATGGCTACTAATACTTGGAAAGCTAAATCAAAGTCCAATTATACAGATTTGACGATATTCTTACAGAAACATTTAATGTGAATGCGAATGTCTCGCACGATTTGCACAAATGTACCTGGGGACTTCACACTAAAAGTCTTGTAGTTCACTCATACTTCAAGTTATCCATCGGAAACTTTGCAACCAGAGTGATGCCTTGAACTGTGACCTTTCTCTTAAACTTTAAAGATGGTGATAGAAAAAAAACTATAGTTTTTTTCTTTGTATTTTCTTCTACCAGATCTATTGTTATATTCTCCTAAATTCAATTCACATTTCCACAAACAAAGTGTTTTCTTTCAAATGGTACCAATAAATATGCATATCCTTGCTTCAGGGCCTGAGCTACAGGCAGTTAGATTTGGGTATGTCATTGAGACGAAAATTGGAAAAAAGGAGGCTATCCCTAAGACGTTTTTACGTCACCTATGACATTTCAGGAATGATAGTCTTCAACTTTTGTATTGATTTAAAAAAGGCTCCAAATAGTGTAACATGGGTAACAATCAAATGGTGTATGCCATTTTTGTCCCATATGCGGCACCTTGAAGGGTCACAAAAAAATTGAAAGTGTAAGAAAGAAACTGCTGTTGCTGTATGGACTCAATAAGTGACTTTACAATAAGACTCACATCTGCTGTTGGCCAGAAAGAAAATGTTATTTTTAGATGACATTTAAAATAAAGAACAATCTCTCAAAGTAATGATCATTAACAGTTCAAGAAGGTAAAGCATTTACTGTAACAGTACAGTACTTTTGTTATCCAGGAAAAGGAAGCTTTCAAAGTAATTCAGTAAAGCAGAGCTCTTATTGTCTGAGCTGTTCTCTCCTTTAATTTATCTCCTGCCAACTCCCACAATCCTTTGAGGGAAACTAGGTTTTCGGGTGCAAGGCTTTGATTGTCTCTAGTCTGCTGTTTGTCTTGATTTTCCTCACCTTCACACTTCCATGGTGGAGGTTAGGAAACAACATTTTGTCCGAGGAAAGGTGTTCCCTTAACACACTGGGTAAAACACACACCATTTTATCTCATAATGTTCTGACTGGAAGATAGTGCTCAAAATTCCATCCAGCTACAAGATTTGCTGGGGTACAGTATTTTGTCTGACATGTACAGTATCTGGTTGCCAAACAGCAATAAGTAATAGCTTCCTTCTAGCCACTTGGGACATTTTGTAGAGTGAGTAACTGGGATGTTGTTGTTCCATGGACTACAGTTGTCTTTCAATCAGGCACTGTAATTCAGGTTACTTACTATATATATACTTATACTTAATCTCAAAGAATGCATGTAGCAATACTGCCACCTGCTGGAGATTTCACCAACCATACTTTTTTGTGTTCTGTATTACATTGCATCAGAAATTGATATTTGGATAGTTTGGTAAAAGACAAACATGTAAATAAAAATAACAATTATACAATACACTAAAACTACACTGTTTATACAGCATTGTGCATTTTTCCACATTACCTTATATTATCACAGATTAAGGTTTGTAGGATTTATTTTAGTTGCAGTCAAATTGAACAAATGTCATACGGTATTGACAGAATGGCACAGGTGTTGATACATCCTGTTTGCAATAGTATTCAAATAATTAAAGGCTCATGACTATGGGTGTAATCCTAACCTGTGAACAATGAAACAAAAACATTGATATCAATGAGAGTTGTGTGTCAAATCTGTGTAAAACATGCTTGGATCTCAAATTAGGATGCAGGTCCTTTATCAGCAGGTTAATTGAAAAGGGTAAAGTGTCATAATATGTGCTATGACTCAAAAGTAGCCAAATAAAACTGGTTCACTTCAGAAATCCCTTTACATTATTCTCAGTAACAAATATATTTCTAAAGAGTGGAATGATATGAATGAAGCACACGGCAGTTTAATCCATCCTGATTGCACCCGTAATGTACGGTGTCCAACCCTTATCACCATGCTAACTTACGTTAAAAAAAGGACAGTATCCTTAGAAAACACTACAAACACATACTATAAACCAATCATTGATTGGACCCACAAGTTCACGTAAGTCAAACAGTGCATAGATAAGCTGCAATTACAATCCCTCCAATTATTACAGTCTGAACACTTTCTGTGGACAAAATATTGTAAATTGAGTTTGATGCCAGACAAATAGGAGGTCCGAGTTGGGCCAATGGTGCAGCTGTGGTAATTCTTCCCTTAGTAATTCTTCCCTTACCCTTAGCAGAGGCGTACATCTGTGTGCAGGCATAAATATTGAACAGGTGGCTTGTGTGGCTGAGGGAACAGCGCTCCGAGGGGTAATTCTATTCCTAAAGACGCCATTCACACTTAATGGATGCCAATTCCCAATGCTAGTCCCTCGCCACTTATCAAATTTACCCTTCATATCCCACAGTGCTTTCCCTCTTGTGTGTTTGTCCAATAGCAGATATCGGGTGTCCCTTTTTGTTACGTTACATCATATCTCATTCCAGAAAGCCAATCTCATTCCAGAAGGCCAGGTTCGCCATCTCCACAAATAGGTTTTCCTTCGGATATCTGATTTTACAACAAGCCAAATGCATAGACCTAAATGTGCTGAGATAGATACAGTATGTTCCCTGTGGAGGTGTTGCACACATGGTTCCAGATGGTGGCCAACCTTTTCATTTCGGAATACATTGAGAAGTTGCCTACAACATCACAGATCACTTGAATGGACAATGCCTTTTTAAAGGTCCAATACAGTCCAAATTCTGTTTTCCTGTGTTTTATATCATATTGTTCAACAGCTGTTGAAACAAGCACTTTAAAAACGTGACAAAATTAGAGCAGTAGCTACAGTAGGTTTACACCCAATCCAATACATCCAATCCAAACAGATTTTTATGCAATGATTCTAAAATCTGCATTATGAAAACACGTACATTATCCTACCAGTGGCTGTTTCCTCCAAATGGACTTGTTGTGGATTAAAAATCAATGCGTGATGACGTAGTGCACACAACATGTACTTTTTCGCTCAATGTGTTCCAATGTGTTTCCATTCCACTTTCAACTCTACCGATAGTTTTGTCACAAAAACTGTGCGTTAAATATCAAATGTGCCTACTCTGGGCCTGGCGCTTGCGCTTGCGCTCTAGCCAACAACTCAGGTAGGCTAGTCTACATGATGAGATTATTAGGGATAAGAGAGAGAATATTTGTCAAACAGCAGTCAAGCATCGATCATCATGTCACCAGAATCAGACCCTCAATATTTATTGGAAAGGAGCATCAAGATCACCAGTGAAGTTCATTATAATTGTTTCAACTGTAGCCTAATAACATCCATTCGTAGTGGGAGGACCACTCCAAGTTTACTTTGATATGACGTCCCCATCTGCTAGCCTGCTAGCCCCAGCCTGCTAGCCGTGCCTCCAGCTTGCCTAGCTACTCACTGGACCCTATGATCACTCGGCTACACGTGCCTCTCTCTAATGTCAATATGCCTTGTCTATTGCTGTTCTGGTTAGTAATTGTGTCTTATTTCACTGTAGAGTCTCCAGCCCTGCTCAATATGCCTTAGCTGGCCCATTTGATCCACCCCCCACACATTCGGTGACCGCACCTGGCTTAAACGGTGCCTCTGGAGACAAAACCTCTCTCATCGTCACTCAATGCCTAGGTTTACCTCCACTGTACTCACATCCTACCATACCTTTGTCTGTACATTATGCCTTGAATCTATCCTTCTGCGCCCAGAAACCTGCTCCTTTTACTTTCTGTTCTGAACGCACTAGACAACCAGTTCTTATAGCCTTTAGCCGTACTCTTATCCTACTCCTCATCTGTTCCTCTGGTGATATAGAGGTTAACCCGGGCCCTGCAGCCCCCAGCATCACTCCCAATCCCCAGGCGCTTTCATTTGTTGACTTCTGTAACTGTAAAATCCTTGGTTTCATGCATGTTAACATTAGAAGCCTCCTCCCTACGTTTGTTTTATCCACTGCTTTAGCACACTCCGCCAACCCAGATAGCCGTGTCTGAATCCTGGCTTAGGAAGGCCACCAAAAACCCAGACATTTCCATCCCTAACTATAACATTTTACGACAAGATAGAACTGCAAAGAGGGCGGAGTTGCAATCTACTGCAGAGATAGCCTGTGGAATTCTGTCATACTGTCCAGGTCTGTGTCCAAACAATTCGAGCTTCTACATTTAAAAATCCACCTTTCCAGAAACTAGTCTCTCACCGTTGCCGCTTATTATAGACCCCCTTCAGCCCCCAGCTGTGCCCTGGACACCATATGTGAATTGATCGCCCCCCATCTATCTTCAGAGTTCGTAGTGTTAGGTGACCTAAACTGGGACATGCTTAACACTCCGGCCATCCTACAATCTAAGCTAGATGCCAATATCACACAAATTACCAAGGAACCTACCAGGTACAACCCTAAATCCGTACCCATGGGCACCTTCTTAGATATCATCCTGACCAACTTGCCCTCTAAATACACCTCTGCTGTCTTCAAACAGGATCTCATCTCGAATAGCCCCCGCGATCTGCAACTTTTCCGGGGAGTCAGGAACCAATATACTCAGTCAGTTCGGAAAGGTAAGACTAGCTTTTCCAAACAGAAATTTGATTCCTGTAGCACTAATTCCAAAACGTTTTGGGACACCGTAAAGTCCATGGAGAATAAGAGCACCTCCTCCCAGCTGCCCACTGCACTGAGGATAGGAAACACTGTCACCACCGATAAATCTACGATAACTTCAATAAGCATTTTTCCACAGCTGGCCATGCTTTCCACCTGGCTACCCCTACCCCGGTCAACATCTCAGCACCCCCTGCAGCAACTTGCCAAACCCCCCGCTTCTCCTTCACCCAAACCCAGACAGCTGATGTTCCAAAAGAGCTGCAAAATCTGGATCCCTACCAATCAGCTGGGCTAGACAATCTGGATCCTCTCTTTCTAAAATGATTAGCCGAAATTGTTGCAACCCCTATTATTAGCCTATTCAACCTCTCTTTCGCATCGTCTAAGATCCCCAAAGATTGGAAAGCTGCCTCGGTCATCCCCCTCTTCAAAGGGGGAGACACTCTAGACCCAAACTGTTATAGACCTATATCCATCCTACCCTGACTTTCTAAAATCCTAGAAAGCCAGGTTAAAAAACAGATCACCGACCATTTCGAATCCCACCGTACCTTCTCCACTATACAATCTGATTTCCGAGCTGGTCATGGGTGCACCTCAGCCACGCTCAAGGTTGTAAATTATATCATAACCGCCTGGCCAAGGCTATTGACTCTGTCAATCACCACATTCTTATCGGCAGACTCAATAGCCTTGGCTTCTTAAATGACTGCCTCGCCTGGTTCACCAACTACTTCTCAGATTCATTGTGTCAAATCAGAGTTCAGTGTGTCAAATCAGAGGGCCTGTTGTCCGGACCGCTGGCAGTCTGTATGGGGGATGCCACAGTGCTCAATTCTTGGGCTGACTCTGCATATATCAATGATGTTGCTCTTGATGCTGGTGATTCTCTGATCCACCTCTATGCAGACGACACCATTCTGTATACATCTGGCCCTTCTTTGAACACTTTGCTAACAAACCTCCAGACGAGCTTCAACGCCATACAACACTCCTTCCGTGCCCTCCAACTGCTTTTAAATGCTAGTAAAACGAAATGCATGCTCTTCAACCGATTACTGTCCCCACCCTCCCGCCTGACTAGCATCACTACTCTGGACAGTTCTGACCTAGAATATGTGAACAACTACAAATACCTAGGTATCTGGTTAGACAGTAAACTCTCCTTCCAGACTCACATTAAGCATCTCCAATCCAAAATTAAATCTAGAATAGGCTTCCTATTTCGCAACAAATCCTCCTTCACTCGTGCCGCCAAACATACCCTCGTAAATCTGACTATCCTACCGATCCTCGACTTTGGCGATGTCATTTACAGAGTAGCACCCAACACTCTACTCAGCAAAAGGGATGCAGTGCCATCCGTTTTATCACAGTGCCATCAGTTTTATCACCAAAGCCCCATAAACTACCCACCACTGCGACCTGTATGCTCTCGTTGGCTGGCCCTCACTACATATCCGCCGCCAAACCCACTGGCTCCAGGTCATCTATAAGTCTTTGCTAGATAAAGCCCCGCCTTATCTCAGCTCACTGGTCACCATAGCAACACCCACACGGAGCACTCGCTCCAGCAGGTATAGTGCACTGGTCATCCCCAAATCTCTCGTTGGCTGGCCCTCACTACGTATCCGTTGCCAAACCCACTGGCTCCAGGTCATCTATAAGTCTTTGCTAGGTAAAGACCTGCCTTATCTCAGCTCACTGGTCACCATAGCAACACCCACACAGAGCACTCGCTTCAGCAGGTATAGTGCACTGGTCATCCCCAAAGCCAACACTTACTTTGACCGCCTTTCCTTCCAGTTCTCTGCTGCTAATTACTGGAACGAATTGCAAAAATCTCTGAAGCTGGAGTCTTATATCTCCCTCTCTAACTTTAAGCATCAGCTGTCAGAGCATCTTACCAATCATTGTACCTGTACACAGCCAATCTGTAAACAGCACACCCAACTACCTCATCTTGCTCTTTTGCACTCCAGTATCTCTACTTGCACATCATCATCTGCCCATCTATCACTCCAGTATCAATGCTAAATTGTAATTATTTTGTAACCTATGGCCTATTTATTGCCTACCTCCCTACTCTTCTACATTTGCACACACTGTACATAGATTTTTCAATTGTTCTTTTCTTTCGTGTTATTGACTGTACGTTTGTTTAAGTGTAACTCTGTGTGGTTGTTTTTGTCGCACTGCTTTGCTTTATCTTGGCCAGGTCGCAGTTGTAAATGAGAACTTGTTCTTATCTGGCCTGCCTGGTTAAATAAAGGTGAAAAGAATTATGGTCATAATATCAATATTTGTGCATAAAGGCGTTTCCACCGCCATTTCCCTCATAACTTCCTGTTTCTATGACAGCTGTCGTGATTTTTTTCATATGCTATGACTTTACTCACATAAAAACTGTGGATGGAAACGTGTTATTTCCGGATAGTTACTGGTTGAAAATACAATCTACACAGGACCTTCTAATCAGCAGGTTTGCATGGTGATGTGAAAGATGACCCTGCCATTCTATACATAGCTTTGGACCTCATGTCCCCCAAACGCTCATTGCTTCTTTCTTTCAGGGCTATAACTTAACCAGTGTCTGTAGCTTCATAGAACTTCCTGCAGTGACGTGGTGTGAGGGGTGTGTGCCAGGGTGTGAGGATGTGACGGGTGTGAGGGATCTGATGAGTGTGAGGGATGTGATGGGTGTGAGGGGGTATGAGGATGTGACGGGTGTGAGGGTTCTGATGAGTGTGTGGGATGTGATGGGTGTGAGGGGGTGTGAGGATGTGACGGGTGTGAGGGATCTGATGAGTGTGAGGGATGTGATGGGTGTGAGGATGTGACGAGTGTGAGGGATCTGATGAGTGTGAGGGATGTGATGGGTGTGAGGGGGTGTGAGGATGTGACGGGTGTGAGGGATCTGATGAGTGTGAGGGATGTGATGGGTGTGAGGGGGTGTGAGGATGTGACGGGTGTGAGGGATCTGATGAGTGTGAGGGATGTGATGGGTGTGAGGATGTGACGGGTGTGACGGATCTGATGGGTGTGATGGGTATGAAGGGGTGTGACAGGATCTGAGGGGTGTAACAGGGTATGAGGAGTATGGTGGGGTGTGGTGTGGTTTGAGGGGTATGATAGGGTGTGAGGGGTGTGATGGGTGTGACAGGGTGTGAGGGGTGTAACAGGGTGTGACAGGGTGTGAGGGGTGTGACTTGTGTGACATGTGTGATGGGTGGGAGGGGCTTTGAGGGGTGTGTGAGTATGAAGGCAAAGCGTCCATTAACATAACATCAAATTGATCAGAAATACAGTGTAGACATTGTTAATGTTGTAAATTACTATTGTAGCTGTAAACAGCTGATTTTTTATGGAATATCTACATAGGCATACAGAGGCCCATTATCAACAACCATCACTCCTGAGTTCCAAAGGCACGTTGTTTTAGCTAATCCAAGTTTATAATTTTAAAGGCTAATTGATCATTAGAAAACACTTTTGCAATTATGTTAGCACAGCTGAAAACTGTTGTTCTGATTAAAGAAGCAATACAACTGGCCTTCATTAGACTAGTTGAGTATCTGTAGCATCAGCATTTTTGGGTTCAATTACAGGCTTAAAATGGCCAGAAACAAAGACATGTCTTCTGAAACTCGTTAGTCTATTCTTGTTCTGAGAATTGAAGGCTATTCCATGCAATAAATTGCCAAGAGCTCCAGAGTTCCTCTATGGAGATGGGAAAACCTTCCAGAAGGACAACCATCTCTGCAGTACTCCACCAGTCCGGCCTTTATGGTAGGACGGACAGACGGAAGGCACTCCTCAGTAAAAGACACATGACAGCCCGCCTGGAGTTTGCCAAAAGGCATCTAAAGACTTTCAGACCATGAGAAACAAGATTCTCTGGTCTAATGAAACCAAGATATAACTCTTTGGCCTGAATGCCAAGCATCACGTTTGGAGGAAACCTGGCACCAACCCTACGGGGAAGCATGGTGGTGGCAGTATCATGCTGTAGAGATGTTTTTCAGCAGCAGGGACTGGGAGACTAGTCCATATTGAGGGAAAGACGAACGGCGCAAAGTACAGTGAACCTGCTCCCGAGCGCTCAGGACCTCAGACTGGGGCGAAGGTTCACCTTCCAACAGGACAGCGACCCTAAGCACACAGCCAAGACAACGCAGGAGTGGCTTCAGGAAAAGTCTCTGAATGTCCTTGAGTGGCCCAGCCAGAGCCCGGACTTGAACCCGTTCAAACATCTCTGAAGAGACCTGAAAATAGCTGTGCAGTGATGCTCCCCATCCAACCTGACAGAGCTTGAGAAGATCTGCAGAGAAAGAATGGGAGAAACTCCCCAAATACAGGTGTGCCAAGCTTGTAGCATCATAATCAACATAACCAGCATATTTATTGAAAATGAAATACAGAAATATCTAATTTCCATAAGTTTTCACACCCCTGAGTAAATTCAGTACATGTTAGATTCACCTTTGGCAGCGATTACAGCTTAGAGTCTTTACGGGAGTATCCGGAAACCATGTATATGTCGTAAAACTAACCTTGTACGACATAATGCCTTTACATTTTGGACAAAAATTTTAAGGATATTCAGTTATGAAAACTGGTTGTTTTGCAAATGTTGAACTTATAATATGGCTACTAATACTTGGAAAGCTAAATCAAAGTCCAATTATACAGATTTGACGATATTCTTACAGAAACATTTAATGTGAATGCGAATGTCTCGCACGATTTGCACAAATGTACCTGGGGACTTCACACTAAAAGTCTTGTAGTTCACTCATACTTCAAGTTATCCATCGGAAACTTTGCAACCAGAGTGATGCCTTGAACTGTGACCTTTCTCTTAAACTTTAAAGATGGTGATAGAAAAAAAACTATAGTTTTTTTCTTTGTATTTTCTTCTACCAGATCTATTGTTATATTCTCCTAAATTCAATTCACATTTCCACAAACAAAGTGTTTTCTTTCAAATGGTACCAATAAATATGCATATCCTTGCTTCAGGGCCTGAGCTACAGGCAGTTAGATTTGGGTATGTCATTGAGACGAAAATTGGAAAAAAGGAGGCTATCCCTAAGACGTTTTTACGTCACCTATGACATTTCAGGAATGATAGTCTTCAACTTTTGTATTGATTTAAAAAAGGCTCCAAATAGTGTAACATGGGTAACAATCAAATGGTGTATGCCATTTTTGTCCCATATGCGGCACCTTGAAGGGTCACAAAAAAATTGAAAGTGTAAGAAAGAAACTGCTGTTGCTGTATGGACTCAATAAGTGACTTTACAATAAGACTCACATCTGCTGTTGGCCAGAAAGAAAATGTTATTTTTAGATGACATTTAAAATAAAGAACAATCTCTCAAAGTAATGATCATTAACAGTTCAAGAAGGTAAAGCATTTACTGTAACAGTACAGTACTTTTGTTATCCAGGAAAAGGAAGCTTTCAAAGTAATTCAGTAAAGCAGAGCTCTTATTGTCTGAGCTGTTCTCTCCTTTAATTTATCTCCTGCCAACTCCCACAATCCTTTGAGGGAAACTAGGTTTTCGGGTGCAAGGCTTTGATTGTCTCTAGTCTGCTGTTTGTCTTGATTTTCCTCACCTTCACACTTCCATGGTGGAGGTTAGGAAACAACATTTTGTCCGAGGAAAGGTGTTCCCTTAACACACTGGGTAAAACACACACCATTTTATCTCATAATGTTCTGACTGGAAGATAGTGCTCAAAATTCCATCCAGCTACAAGATTTGCTGGGGTACAGTATTTTGTCTGACATGTACAGTATCTGGTTGCCAAACAGCAATAAGTAATAGCTTCCTTCTAGCCACTTGGGACATTTTGTAGAGTGAGTAACTGGGATGTTGTTGTTCCATGGACTACAGTTGTCTTTCAATCAGGCACTGTAATTCAGGTTACTTACTATATATATACTTATACTTAATCTCAAAGAATGCATGTAGCAATACTGCCACCTGCTGGAGATTTCACCAACCATACTTTTTTGTGTTCTGTATTACATTGCATCAGAAATTGATATTTGGATAGTTTGGTAAAAGACAAACATGTAAATAAAAATAACAATTATACAATACACTAAAACTACACTGTTTATACAGCATTGTGCATTTTTCCACATTACCTTATATTATCACAGATTAAGGTTTGTAGGATTTATTTTAGTTGCAGTCAAATTGAACAAATGTCATACGGTATTGACAGAATGGCACAGGTGTTGATACATCCTGTTTGCAATAGTATTCAAATAATTAAAGGCTCATGACTATGGGTGTAATCCTAACCTGTGGACAATGAAACAAAAACATTGATATCAATGAGAGTTGTGTGTCAAATCTGTGTAAAACATGCTTGGATCTCAAATTAGGATGCAGGTCCTTTATCAGCAGGTTAATTGAAAAGGGTAAAGTGTCATAATATGTGCTATGACTCAAAAGTAGCCAAATAAAACTGGTTCACTTCAGAAATCCCTTTACATTATTCTCAGTAACAAATATATTTCTAAAGAGTGGAATGATATGAATGAAGCACACGGCAGTTTAATCCATCCTGATTGCACCCGTAATGTACGGTGTCCAACCCTTATCACCATGCTAACTTACGTTAAAAAAAGGACAGTATCCTTAGAAAACACTACAAACACATACTATAAACCAATCATTGATTGGACCCACAAGTTCACGTAAGTCAAACAGTGCATAGATAAGCTGCAATTACAATCCCTCCAATTATTACAGTCTGAACACTTTCTGTGGACAAAATATTGTAAATTGAGTTTGATGCCAGACAAATAGGAGGTCCGAGTTGGGCCAATGGTGCAGCTGTGGTAATTCTTCACCCCAATTATGATGACACTTTAATTGCTAAAATCAAATGGCTTGTGTTTCTAGGATGGTAAAGCTACAGGCAGTGCAAACAAAGGAACGATAAATTCCCTCTCAATAGGGTGAAACAACCTAAAAGGTGGTGCTTTGGATTCCCCAGGTACAGTAGGGCTGCACTACGGGGGACAATCGCTGTTGTCACAAACATCACAACAATTGAAAAATCAAGGTGAGACAGTATTCTGTACAATAAAGCAAAAGCCTCCAAAGTAGGCACATCATCTCCACATTGTAAGGGTGTAGTGAGAGGGTCCCCTTTTGCAGTGAGGGAAGACAAAAATGAATTTACTAGTGCACACAAAGAAATGATATATACACATATTGGTCCATTTCTAGAAACCTCCTAGAGCATACTGTAGTCTCCAAACAGTTCCTCGTTATTCCTGTCTTCACATCAACCCATTCAATCAAATACAACCATGTCCACTTCCAGTGATCAGGGTTACATTCTTAAAAGGTCTTGAAAAATGTCCGATTGTGCTAAATCAGAAATAAAAGGTGAGATTGAAGAGTTGGAGCCCAAGTTGTACGCTATTGGCAGTGCCATTGGAAGGAGCAGTACTGGAGACAGATGTTCGTTTATCCATGTTCTCTTGTAATCGGCTGGTCTTTTGAGCGTAAAATAAACAATTCACGAGCTGCTCACCATGACAAATCAATCCTAAACGTTAAAAAAAAGAATAGAAAAGTCTGACGCTGTAAGATTTAAATGTGTACATAGGGGACTAAGGACTTCTACAAATGTGATGTAGCGAACCTTCACTGTATATAATACAAATAAAAATGTTGGACACACAAACCTGTCCGTAACTTGAGCAGCATTTGACTGACAAACACATTTAGTTTCAAACTAACAAAATGTAGTACTGTGTCCATGATGAGTCCCTTGTTAATTGGAACTGAGAGGATAAACAAAATCGCAAATCTTAGCACTTGCATTTTTTCAATTAAAAACACATTGAGTGTACAGACAAGTTGCTACATGATATACTCCACTCCATTAGGGGTTCTCTACATGTTCCATACCAGACAACTGGCAAGCTATGATCCCTGGAGAACCACTGATTAAAATATTCACTTGGTAACAGACAAAATCCTCATCAGCTAACTGTCCTATGACCTGGTTAACAATTTATGAAAGTTTTATTTCCTAGTGATTCAGGCACTGATTGAAGGTTGTTGTTGCTTTTATTGTATGTCCCTATGTTGTTTTCAGTTCATTCTAACTGTGAAAACACTATAGCCCTCTCACAAATAAAAACCCAATCACTATCACACCAAACTAGATCTGGAAATTGCACTTGATTCAATAATGCACTGGATGACATGAAAAAGGCTTAATTAACACAAGAGAAGATTGTCAAATAAAAACTGGTCCACCAGCCAATGAGGACAAACAAACACATTTGAAGTTGATGAGGTGTATAATCAAACATTCACAATGTGGTCTAACATTAGGATTTGACTCTGGATCACCAGGCGATGGGGACTATCTCTTCTCAGTCTCCGGTGCAGTTATCTCTACCGGTGGTGTTTCCTCAGATGGGGTGTGCATATCCATGACGGGGTTGACAAAGCACTCATATTCAGAGTCCTCCGCATTCTCCTCAGCATAATCCACGCCGTGAGCGCTTACAAAGTCGTTCTCCCACTCCAGGGCGTTGGAGTCCTCAGAGGCGGAGGCCGTACCGCTGGTCGTCTGCTTCTTGCCCGGCCGGAGTGCCGCTCGGAGTATGTCCTCCTCGGTTTTAGACCTCTCCCACGCTGGGACCACCTGGTTCATCCCTGAAGACAAGGACAATTTGATACGTCTAGTTAAACATCGCATGGCCATTCAACTGGTGGTTTTGAGAGGGTTGAATTCAACAATTACTGTTGTTGTTCAATGAAACTGCACAGTATGTTCAGGGAATGTATTTTTTGACATGTGACAAAACAGCCAAGGGGACAATAAAAATACTAAGTAATTACACAAGCCCCCACCTTCCTCGTCCTCCCACTCCAGGTCCAGTGAGGTTCCGTCATCGTTGGTGGAGCGGGTCTTGGTGTTGAAGTCCCAGCTGCTCTCAGTGTTGGGAGTGATCACATTAGTCTCAGAGGACAGCCCTGATTACACAAACACTGGCTTATCAAATCACAGGTGGTTTCAAAGAGCAAGAAGTCTCAATGAGGCATGACGATTAACTTTCAGGGATACCGAAAGTGTTTTATCTTAAAATAGAATGTTGGTATGCAAAATTTGAGAGGAACCATTTCAAACACGGAATATAATATATAGGCTACAGAAAATGGTTGTGCTGAAATAGCGTACTCACTGCTGCTCCTGAAGGCTTCTGACATGACTTTCACATGCTGTAGGTAGACATCAAAGTCTTCACCTGAGCCATGCCTAGAACAGAGTCCAACCAGTGGAGGAGAAACAGTCAACAACTCAATTTCATGGTCATACCATCACTGACACACATGGACCTTGAGGTAGCCATTTTTACTTGGTTTATATACTCACTTTCTTGGATGGGCTGCGCCACCTTGGACTTCTGCCTTGCTTTTTTTCCGTTGTGCAAGCTGTTGCTTTGAAAAATAATTATACCTCAGAAAAACACTTGGTGAAAAATGTAAAATGTAAATAATGATCACTTGAAGATTTGTTAGTTACATGCTGCCATTACCGGCTGTGTTAAAATTAAGGTGGCAGATGTAAAAAATGGAATTAACCAAGGGAAAAACTGGAATGAACAATAAAAAAGCACAGCTTTGAGAAACAACTCAAATATCAAAAGAATGGAAATGAATGGATGCAAAGACTAATTTGAGGTTAAGAAATGAAGTGTAGACAAATGCCTTTCCCTTTTTTGTGTGAATTAACTGAGGGGTACGATTTACAAATTCATATTGAGAGACATACCATCGACTACAGTTCTTTAGATTGACAAAGGATTGACCACCAATTTGTGATATTATGTACTTGAAGTGGTAATAAAGACTAGTGTTTTCACGATACCAGAATTATGGCTTCTATCCCGATACCAGGTTTAGTACCACGAACATCCAATTTTGTTTTTCTAAGTCCATAACAATGCTTAAACCACATTAGGAGACCAGTTTTGAGGTCTGGGAAAATTCTAAGAGGTTTAGATTTGAATGTAGTTACCCTTTAATTTAAGTGCTCATGCAGTTGGCATGGTTGTTTGGTTAGGTTGTTTGGTTAGCGGTTTTTCTGTAGCTCACGTGATAGAGTTTGTAAAACAAGCAGCCACTGGATTGATGCCAATAATCATGATTCTGCCCGGTAGGCATAAACTTTTCATTTAGAAAGGTTTTTGGGAAAGCCTTTCCATCTAAACAAAGACGCTCATTATTAGTTTCACTAATGGCTACCACACACAGACGGGCATTCTCATTGCCTCTTCAGAAAGTGTCAGAAAATACAAATCCCTGATGCGTTCTGTTCAGTTCTTTTGTTAAAGTTGAGCTAATTACATAATTTAATAAATGCAATACATTTAGTTGATCTCCAAACATGAGACACAGAACGACCAACCGAACAATTCTAGTACCGAACTGTTTGATATGTTGTATTATGGAAAAAGTACAGAAGTTTTGGTGTAGTGTGCAACACTAATCGAAAGAAGCAGGGGTAGAGCCAAGGAAAAGGTGGGTGAGGTGGAACATGGTAGTGAAGGGACGACAGGCGGACTCAATAATGGCCGCCTCACCTCCTTTAGCTTTCGCTCGCGTGCCAGCCTGGCGGCCTCACGCTGGGCAGCATTTCTAGCCTCCTCTTCTAGCCTTAAGTTCTCCTCTTGTGCTAATAACTGAGCAGAAATGACAAAACAAAGAACAAAGTTGAGAACAGAAAACCAAAATTGCAAAACAATTCTGAAAAGCAAATAAAAAAAATTACAAATCAACCACAATTAAAATATAAGGCTGCTATGAGCACGTAGGCTAAGCATAAACTTATCTTAGATACTGTATCTTGCTACATGAAAGGCAGTACAAAGTTAATAAACGAGGAAGTGTAATGACCTTTGAATTGAACCTTCCATTATCTGTAAGCAAAAAAATAAATAAAAAGTACTATGATTTCTCCAGCCCTTTCAGAGGCACTGTTCTTGTGTAAGCCTACCTCTGCTTGCAACTTCTCGTCTATCAAGTTCTGCTGATCAGAAATTGCAGTATACCGGTGCTCTTTGAGGTGGATGATCTCATCTTCACTGATAGGCCTGGTATCAAAATTAAACAAATATTACCTCAAGCTCATCTTGGTTAAAGCCCTGATTAACATTATTCTTATAATATGCATTCGTCTGTCCCCCCAAAAAGTTTCAAAAACGTACCTGGGACAGCTTTGTGGGCTCTCTGCCTGAAATTAAAATGAGACAACTTAAATACTAAAAGTGGGCAAAGAATCATCCAGAACCGGCCCACAATCATCGTGTCTTCTGTGTATCGTCAGCCAATGGCACACTTTCGGATTGTTTCAATCTAACAAATATGCTCTACATGTTCACACACTTACCTCATCACTCTCAACAAGGTTTTCAAACTGTGGGGAGACAATTGCACTGTAAGTACATCATGTTTTTCCAACCAAGTGATGCATGATGAAACATGACATAGGCCTACTTCCAGAAAAATGTAAGTATCATACCTCTATTGTGTAATGTTCCCCAGTTGTACTGCTTCTAAAGTATTTGGACCTGTATGGACAGAAATTTGACAATATTGACATCCATTTAGGATACTTTCGGTCACTGTCATTCATAGCTAGTTCTTTCAACAGAAGAGACGGGCAATTGATGCTGAGACTCAGATTGTTATAAAATAGTTTATGTAGTTATCTTATGTTTCATAGCATTCCTGAAACATTAATTTGTTGAATTATAATTTGTGCTGAGATATGAAGCCATTTGTTTTATGCAAATTGGCCATTTGAATTAATAGGACTAATATAATCTTCAATAAATACAGTACCTTTACATCCGATCTGGACCATAATTCTTCCTAACAATGACTAAGACACGAGGAATCCAATATAATTATCAAAGCTACCCACAATCCCACCCCGGACAACCAGTATACAGTATCCATTCTGTCTGACAAGTACAAGTAGTATGGAGCTGCTGCTTGGAGTATTGCGTCTTCATCCTATGTAATTTATTCCTTGTGAATCAGATTTTTTTTTTTTCATGTTCAGAGAAATTAGCCATTGAAGTCGCTTGCATTATTTACCATGCATTGTTAAAGTACCACGTTTCGCCCACTAGATGCCGCTATTACCGCTACTGTCATCACACCCTTTAATCATTTTTTTGCTGGTCTCTTGTGTTGATTAAATGGATCACATCTGTTGCTTTGCAACTTTAGGTAGAAAACCCAAAACTTTTGCTCATGATGAGAAGAAAAAAAAATGTGGTCATCCTCACAATTCAAGCCAGTCTCCCAGGAAAGCAATTCAGTTTGTCCTTCTCTTAGGCTTAATTGGTGTCTAGGAAACGGACCCTCCGTGTGTGGTTTATTTCCATTAAGGTCTGGATTAGTTAGACCATTACTGGCGAACAAGCAAACCAATTGGATACAGCAGTTCTAATGGTTTCAATGTTATGGTCTCTAATGGTCTTCAATGTTAAAAGGCCCAAACACACATTGCATAGTGTTTTGTAATGGTATTGGGTTACGCTGTGTTTAATGGTAAATGTCACATCACATGTTATTGAAAAAAAAAGACTGCCATGAATGGTTTATAATTGTATTATTTTATTAGGGTTGTCACAACATTTTAGTCACTAACCAATTTCTCCATCAAAGTTTTAGGCTTGTAGGATGTCTAAATATCAGAATTGCATGATGGGGATAGCCCTCTCAGAGAGATGCCATTTGTTAGACTATTCAAGGAGAGTTGGGTTGAAGCATTAGGTTGCTGAGAGGAGGACAAACAAATGCTTTCATCGAGGACTGGCTTGGCCACACAATTTATTTTCATCATGAGCAAAAGCTAGTAGTTTTCTACACAAAGTTGAAAAGAAATGAGACCAGCTAAATGGATAAATGGGTGTTGGCACAAGCAAACAGTGGCATCTAGTTGAAGATTAGTTCAACTGTTCTAGTTTGACTGTCCAGCCTGGAACTAAGAACAGCGGGAAACGTTTCCCTAGTCAGCTCCATTATCTGTGCTACCAAGTGCGGTGTGTTGGAGGGGGGTTCCTAGGTGTGAGAAGTGTGCAGAAGGGCATGAGACAAAGGAATGTGTAGCATTAGGGAATGTAGTGGTATGTGTTAGTTGTCAGGGTGCCCATGGTGCTGGGGATCAGAAATGTCCAGTGTGAGAGAGGCAGGTTGAGGCTTCCAGGGTGAGAGTAGTGCAGAAGTTGTCATATGCTGAGGCAGTGAATAAGGTAGAGGAAGGTGGGTCAAGGGGGAGGGATATTATGTTATGTGATATGAGTTTCAGTAAGATTTCATTTTTAGCAATGGTTATCAACTGTACCGCAGGGATGGAACGTAAGTTGCAGAGAATTGAGGTTGTGGTGGCAGCTGCAGACGTACAGTATTTGTGAGTGCGAGACTTTACATCAGAAGAGTTACAGAGTGTGTTAAGTGGTGGTGTCCTATCCTTTCAGGTTGTTGGCCTGAGGTTGGACTAAATGTATTTAAATAGTGGAGTAGGGTGGTGTTATTTTCGTATACATTTTTGTGTTAGTGTAGTGTTAGGGTATTTCTTTCTTTCTTTTCAAGCTAAGTATAGTTTAGTCCAAATTGGATGTTGGGTACTATGTGTTTAATATTTTGTGAACCCTAAAAATAAAAGGTCAAATTGGGGCACAATCAATTAGCTTAATTTCTCAATGATCAAATTATATTTTAACAAAATAATGTTTCAGGAATGCTAATATCGGTTTCTTACCTACAGAAAAAAATGATTTACAATCTTAGATGGTGGGTGTCATGGCTTGCTGGAAAGACACAGAATGGTGGTTGGTGCAGTTATGCTGTTACCAAACTTTGCATCTGCATTGTTCAAATAAATGTGTTTTTGTCAAATGTTCAGTGGAAATTGTTAAGTTGTCCTTGTGCATAGAGTTGCATGGTTTATTTAGCTTTGCAATCATTGGTTTTTGTTTGGCATACATTTTAATGGGAAAAATCTGAGTCTCAGCATAATTCTTACCATGGAATTGCTCAGATACAGCCTGGCATCACAACTAACGTTATAGGCCTAACTGATATCAATAACATCAAGCCTGCAGTTTATAACCTACTCAGAAATGTAATTTTCCTTTAAGGAAGCTGGATGCAATGAGTGTCAACAAAATATTTTTCCATATTAGTCCATTGTAATTGAATAGAGCATAAAATGCACGATGCATTTACAAAGCCGTGTGTCAGTATGGAAAAACCCACATGAAGGGGTGGTGTGAGGAACGCTTCAGCTTGCTGCGGGAAAACCTATCTAGTTCGCAGGGAAAGGTAACGTTATATGACATGCGACTCTGGTTCGTAGCTATAATTTCGCTTTCAAAACAACTGGGAATACGAGGTGAAATCATAACGTCAGTGATCTTTAGGTCGTGAAGTCAGTTCCCGAATTGGAATTCCAGAGTTGTTTTTAACACCATTCTAAAATCGAAGATGTCCGAGTTCCCAGTTGTTTTGAACACGGCACAAGCCTTGACACCGTGGATCTTTTTTACGCTGATACTGTATACTTGTGCCTAGCTAACCTTTGCTAGCCAACGTTGGTTTAAAGGGCGTATCACTTACCCGCCTCCTCGTTGTATAATGTTTGCTTCTCTTCTGAAGATTCCAGAACAATAAGCCCAACAGTTTCCCATCGCATTCTGTCAAGATATACCTTCCTTGGGTTGGGTGTTAACAAGCTACTGGCGTACTGGATATTTTCACAAATTAATGGATAGCTAGCACAGGTGTTAGCTAGTAGCTAGCTCATACAATTACAGGGTGACATGACAGCTAATGAGCGATCAAAGTATGGACTTTAAAGACGCATTGTATATTTATATGTACAGACGCTTGTTGCAACATCAATATTCATCAGGAAAAAATGTGGCTAGATGGCGACAGCTGTGGCTTTCAGAATTCTCATTCAATATTTCCTCTTCCTCGCACGTGACTCATGTTTACTTAGCTACGGAGACTCATCTGGCTCAAACGACGTGGGCATGCAACAGTTGCAAAAACACAATAGCCATCATCTTCTTCGATGAGGTTTAACGGCGGTTGACAACCAAAACATGTTGCATTACCCCAACCTACTAGACTGGAGTACAACTCCCTTATACTTTGCTTGAAAACATAAATAAACAAATACCCTACCATCTAATACATCACTCACAAAAAAATTATTAATAAAAAATAACACCACCGTACTCCACTATTTCAATCTATTTAGTCCTTCCTCAGGCCAACAACCTGAAAGGATGGGACACCAAGACTTAACACACCCTGAAACTCTCTCGCACACCCAAATACCTCTCTGCAACTGCCACCACAACCTCAATGTTCCAAGACTTACGTTCCATCCCTGCAGTACAGTTGATAACCACTGCTAGAAATGCTAAAAATATAATCTTACTGAAACATAATATCACTTGTTGGCCTATCCCTTTGTAGTGGTACATGTCTACAAGTCACACCACTCCTCTCAGGATCCCTCCGCCTTGACCCATCTTCCTCTACTTCCTTTACTGCCTCAGCATATGACAACTTCTGCACTACTCTCACCCTGGAAACCTCAACCTGCCTCTCTCACACAGGACATTTCTGATCCCCAGCCTCATGGGCACCCTTAGAATTAACACGTACCACTACTTTCCCCAATACTACACATTCCTTTGTCTCATGCCCTTCTGCACACTTCTCACACCTAGGAACCTCCCCCCTACACACTGTTCCCACACTCATCAAAACTTAAAATAACAGACAATGACTCTTCTGTTTCACCACTTACGCCCACCCTGTCTGCGTCGCACCAAACGACAAGCATCAGAAACACTGGGAATCTTCCGCTTCAGTTGGTCAACTTTTACATTTACTGCTACCCCAGTAATCACTCCTTTCAGTGGCGTCCTTTTCTTGAGAGCAAAACAATTCACATTTCTTTCCCCCATTCCTTTAATGCGAAGCGCCTTCTCCATCAGACCAGCAGAAACACAAACAATTATACCAAGACCACTTCTGGTTACCCTCACCGATTCCACAGCACACAACTGTTTTCACCCACCCTGAAACCACAAATGGATCAGCCAAAAGGCAAGGGTCCACTTTTTCCAAAAACTTCACTCCTACAGTCAAAGACTCATCTTCATCCTGACCCTCAGTGCAAGACTCGGGCACCACACCTACCACCTCCGATACTTCGCCCTCATTCACTTACATTTCTCCTCAAGGTGATATGTTGATCAGTCAGTCAGCAGTCGCCTGCACAAGCCTCTTGTTTCAAGAAATCAACAACTTTTGGGATGCTTATTACTTATTTTTTGTTTTGACATTGGAGGCATATGTTTTGTACAACACTAAAGTAGCCCACATGTATTTTATAAAAGTGTTTGCTCCATTGACAAATGTCTCCCTCTGCGTAATTTTGGCAGGTTGCGTAGAATGTCATTCTTACCTAAAACAATGGATTTCAACACTCAATAACTATGTTTCCATGAATGTGTCCAATTATTTTTTGTCGACATTTAGAAATTTAAGAGACATTTGCCTGCTACCGTTCCATTGAACGGTCTTGTGTCAATAAAAACCTCTAGCAAAAACCTAGTCGCAAATAAAAATGAAGGTAGCAAACACAATTTTTTGGATTAACATTTTGGGGAAACATGTCATTCTGTAAGTACAAAACGTTCCGCAATGTAGCAAATGTTCAAGCGAAGTGAACGCCCTCAGGTAGCCCGTGTGTGATTTTTAAATGGCGGTTGAGAACCAAAAAGTTGCATTGCCACTACCAACTGCACTGGAGTGTAAATACATTACACTTTTTTGCGACACAAAAAGGGTACAGGAAAGAAAATTACCCTGCCAACCACCACATACCACTACTTTGACCCATAAAACCTAGCGGTCAAACAAGGAAATTGTTCCAATTGTTTTTCCACCATTAATGTTTCCCATAGGAGATTTTAGTAACACTCAATAAAGTCTGTTTCGTGTAAGCATGCCATTTTGATAACCGTGGAAATCTCTCTAGGACAAGGTAATTAACAATATATTCACCTGTATATACACCCCCCCCCCCCCCACCACAAATGAAATGCCAATTAGCTGCTAACGTGGTTATAAAAAATAACTACAAATGCCATGAGCTGGACGAGACTGCCGAATCAAGGCAAAGGTAAGAATCTCTGGATTAACTATCTAATGTTAGCTAAATGTAGTAATGACGAAATTGGCTACATTTCTTTAAGGTGGACAATTCTGTTTACTGTCTCATGTAAGTTTTAAATTGACACAATCTGTTAGCGAAGGTCTCAGCTAGAGATGACGTGCAGGAGCTTGCAGGGTTTTGTCATTTTGCATGATGCCTACTTTGATGCTAATTAGTATTTTCAAATCTGAGAGTAAATGGAGCCGAATATATTGATAAGTCCCTTGTCCGAGAGAGACTTACTGTACATGGTTATCAAAACGTCACGCTAGGGTAAACCTACATGAAACACAGGCCTTATTTTAAGTGTTTCTAAAATCCCCTATGGGAAAAATGAATGGTGGAAAAACGATTGGGACCATTTCCCTGTTTGACCGCTAGGTTTTATGGGTATTATGACACCTCCACTGTGGGGCTCTAGCTGCCTTTTCCATTACATGTTGGTTCCAATATATATTTATATATATATAGATCTTAATATACACTGCTCAAAAAAATAAAGGGAACACTTAAACAACACAATGTAACTCCAAGTCAATCACACTTCTGTGAAATCAAACTGTCCACTTAGGAAGCAACACTGATTGACAATAAATGTCACATGTGGTTGTGCAAATGGAATAGACAACAGGTGGAAATTATAGGCAATTAGCACTCCCAATAAAGGAGTGGTTCTGCAGGTGATAACCACAGACCACTTCTCAGTTCCTATGCTTCCTGGCTGATGTTTTGGTCACTTTTGAATGCTAGCGGTGCTTTCACTCTAGTGGTAGCATGAGACGGAGTCTACAACCCACACAAGTGGCTCAGGTAGTGCAGCTCATCCAGGATGACACATCAATGCGAGCTGTGGCAAGAAGGTTTGCTGTGTCTGTCAGCGTAGTGTCCAGAGCATGGAGGCGCTACCAGGAGACAGGCCAGTACATCAGGAGACGTGGAGGAGGCCGTAGGAGGGCAACAACCCAGCAGCAGGACCGCTACCTCCGCCTTTGTGCAAGGAGGAGCAGGAGGAGCACTGCCAGAGCCCTGCAAAATGACCTCCAGCAGGCCACAAATGTGTATGTGTCTGCTCAAACGGTCAGAAACAGACTCTATGAGGGTGGTATGAGGGCCCGACGTCCACAGGTGGGGGTTGTGCTTACAGCCCAACACCGTGCAGGCCATTTGGAATTTGCCAGAGAACACCAAGATTGGCAAATTCGCCACTGGCGCCCTGTGCTCTTCACAGATGAAAGCAGGTTCACACTGAGCACATGTGACAACCTGGAGACGCCGTGGAGAACGTTCTGCTGCCTGCAACATCCTCCAGCATGACCGGTTTGGCGGTGGGTCAGTCATGGTGTGGTGTGGCATTTTTTTGGGGGGCCGCACAGCCCTCCATGTGCTCGCCAGAGGTAGCCTGACTGCCATTAGGTACCGAGATGAGATCCTCAAACCCCTTGTGAGACCATATGCTGGTGCGGATGGCCCTGGGTTCCTCCTAATGCAAGACAATGCTAGACCTCATGTGGCTGGAGTGTGTCAGCAGTTCCTGCAAGAGGAAGGCATTGATGCTATGGACTGGCCCGCCCGTTCCCCAGACCTGAATCCAATTGAGCACATCTGGGACATCATGTCTCGCTCCATCCACCAACGCCACATTGCACCACAGACTGTCCAGGAGTTGGCGGATGCTTTAGTCCAGGTCTAGGAGGAGATCCCTCAGGAGACCATCCGCCACCTCATCAGGAGCATGCCCAGGCATTGTAGGGAGGTCATACAGGCACGTGGAGGCCACACACACTACTGAACCTCATTTTGACTTGTTTTAAGGACATTACATCAAAGTTGGATCAGCCTGTAGTGTGGTTTTCCACTTTAATTTTGAGTGTGACTCCAAATCCAGACCTCCATGGGTTGATACATTTGATTTCCATTGATCATTTTTGTGTGATTCTGTTGTCAGCACATTCAACTATGTAAAGAAAAAGTATTTAATAAGAATATGTCATTCATTCAGATCTAGGATGTGTTATTTTAGTGTTTTTTGAGCAGTGTATATATATATATATATTAATCCGATTCTGCAGAGGGTAGTGAGGTCTGCACAATGCATCACCGGGGGCAAACTACCTGCCCTCCAGGACACCTACACCACCCGATGTCACAGGAAGGCCAAAAAGATCATCAAGGACAACAACCCTGTTCACCCCGCTATCATCCAGAAGGTGAGGTCAGTACAGGTGCATCAAAGCTCAGACCGAGAGACTGAAAAACATCTTTTTTTTATTTTTTATGTACATATTCTTATTCCTTTACACTTGTGTGTATAAGGTAATTGTTGTGAAATTGTTAGCTAGATTACTCGTTGGATATTACTGCGTTGTCGGAACTAGAAGCACAAGCATTTCGCTACACTCTCATTAACATCAAATAAAATTTGATTTGATGTTTGACAGCAAATGAATGTCCTCACTGGCACAGCTCCCTTGACACTATGCTGAGTCCTTACATTCAAGTGGATTAAAATCTGATATCCGAGTTACTGCAACACTTTATTTCACGGGGAGCAAATCCCATTTCACACTATGGAGCGTGTGACGCACCAGACTATGAGCCAGGTAGAGGTACTTCTTTATCCCCCATCCCCTCTTACCGTTCCACTACCGCTACTCAACCTCAACTGCACGTAGCACTACTATACAAACATGAACACACACACCTGCTCCAGACAGAAAGTGACAAGGTTCTTAATGAAAAGTTGATTTTACCTGGAGACTGTGGCTATTGTTTCTTTGACTCACAGGCACTCACAGGTAGGCCTCGCTGTAAGGTAGACAACCAGGTATCTGGCAGAAAGGATGGAAAGACATTCATGTGTCCATATTGGACAGGCACGTCATAAGCCATGGGCAAGATCTCAATTGCATACTCCTCACATCCTCTCTCCTCGCCTCTCTCAAACCCATTGGATGAGAAAGCCAGAGGTCCCGCCCCTCTGACCTCCTCCAATGGGTTTTGAGAAGGAGACAAGGAAAGAGGACATAAGGATTATGCCATTGGGAGAATCGCAATTGCATACTCGCGTCCTCTTTCCTCACCTCCTTGTTAACACTGATTGGTGGAGGTCAGAGGGGAGGAACCTCTGACTTTTTAATCAAATGGGTTTTGAGAAGGAGAGAGGATGCGAGGAGTATGCAGTTGAGATTCTCCCATAGAGCTCTTCCCATCACTATTAATCTTTAGGCACAGCTAACTGCCAAAATAATGGAAACACTTCAGTGAATGAGTGATACAAAGTATATTGAAAGCAGGTGCATCCACACAAGTGTGGTTCCTGAGTTAATTAAGCAATTAACAACCCATCATGCTTAGGGTTATGTATAAAAATGCTGGACATGCCATTATTTTGGCTACCATGGCTATGCCCCCATAGGATGACTGCCCCCATCCACAGGGCACAAGTGGTCACTGAATTATTTGATGAGCATGAAAACAATGTAAACCATATGCCATGTTCATCTGTCACCAATCTCAACCCAACTGAAAGCTTATGGGAGATTCTGGAGTGGCGCAGAGAGCGTTTTCCACCACCATTGTAGAATAATAGTGAAGACATCAAAACTATGAAATAACACATATGGAATCATGTAGTAACCAAAAAAGCATTCTGGCATTCTCTCAACCATCTTCACCTGGAATGCTTTTCCAACATTCTTGAAGGAGTTCACACATGCTGAGCACTTGTTGGCTGCTTTTCCTTCACTCTGCAGTCCAACTCATCCTAAACCATCTCAATTGGGTTGAAATTGGGTGATTGTGGATGCCAGGTCATCTGATGGTCAAATAGCCCTTACACAGCCTGGAGGTGTGTTGGGTCATTGTCCTATTGAAAAACAAATTATAGTCCCACTAAATGCAAACCAGATGCGATGGCATATCACTGCAGAATGCTGTGGTAGACATGCTGGTTAAGTGGGCCTTGAACTGTAAATAAATCACTGACAGTGGCAATATCAATGCACCGTCACACCTCCTCCTCCATGCTTTACGGTGGGAACCACATCCGTTCACCTACTCTGCGTCTCACAAAGACACGACGGTTGAAACCAAAAATCAAACATTTGGACTCATCAGACCAAAGGACAGATTTCCACCAGTCTAATGTCCGTTGCTTGTGTTTCTTGGCCCAAGCAAGTCTCTTATTGGTGTCCTTTAGTAGTGATTTCTTAGCAGCAATTCGACCATGAAGGCCTGATTCACGCAGTCTCCTCTGAACAGTTGATGTTGAGATGTGTCTGTCACTTGAACTCTGTGAAGCATTTATTTAGGCTGCAATTTCTGAGGCTGGTAACTCTAATGAACTTGGATCTTCCTTTCCTGTGGCGGTCCTCATGAGAGACAGTTTCATAATAGTACTTGATGGTTTTTGCAACTGCACTTGAAGAAACTCCAAGTTCTTGAAATGTTCTGGATTGACTGACCTTTATGTCTTTAAAGTAATGGTGGACTGTCATTTCTCTTTGCTTATTGGAGCAGTTCTTGCCATAATCTGGACTTGGTATTTTACCAAATAGAGCTATCTTCTGTATACCACGCCTACCTTGTCACAACACAACTGGCTCAAACACATTAAGAAGGAAATACATTCCACAAATGTACTTTTAAGACACACCTGTTAATTGAAATGCATTCCAGGTGACTACCTCAGAGTGTGCAAAGCTGTCATCAAGGCAAAGGGTGACTACCTTTAAAGATTCTCAAATATAAAATATATTTAGATTTGTTTAACACTACATGATTCCATATGTGTTATTTCATAGTGTTGATGTCTTCACTATTATTTTACAATGTAGAAAATAGTAAAAACAAAGAAAAACCCTTGAAAGAGTAGGTGTGTCCAAACATTTGATTGGTACTATATATATAGTCAATAGCCCATTCTTCCTTGTGGGTTCTCTACACAATCTGGGTAGAGTCTAAACTGTAGGCTTTTAAGGCAGCCACCATGTCTGTCCTCAAGAGGGCATGGTTTATTATTTTTTACAGGGGTCGTAAGTATAAAGCTCAAAGTAGAAAATGGGTGGTATGTGCTAAGAGTATATTAGTAGTACTACTTCTTATCCTGCCAGGTATTTAGAGATTTGTTGCTGTCCTAACTGGCTAGGAATGCCTGTGTTACAGAATGGATGGAAGGAGATAGGACTAGGTGGAATAGACATCCAGATCCAGGATGTAACTTTCTACCTTTACAAATCAAAAGCTACCTTTCTACCTTTACAAATCAAAAGCTACCTTTCTACCTTTACAAATCAAAAGCTACCTTTCCACCTTTCCACATCAAAAGCTACCTTTCTCATAACTTCATATTCTCAACCCATGTATTTACTAAAAATGTAATTAGTGTAAAGCACTCTTGTTATAGCATTCCCTCTCTGAATGTGACAGATTATGAAAGCTAGCTATCTCCCTCTATCTTAAAGCTATTTCTTGTATTTATCTCCCTCGTGGTATTGAATGATGCTGCAAAGTAGTGTCCCTTCAGTCACTCAGAGTCCAGTATGCATAGGCCTATTGTTGTTGTTTTTTGTGTGTGTGTTTTTAATACTCAAAGCAATGCAGAAAATCCAAGAAAATCCCATGGACATCCTCAAGTATCCCCCCCCCATCCACCGACTTACCTCCGCAGCTTCCCTCCTTCCTCTCACAATGGTGTCTGACATCATCATGGAAAACTGAAAGCAGAGCCAAGACAGATTTTCCATGATGCTAGTGAGTTAACAAAACAAAAATCACTGCTGTCCCAATTTTTACACAGTGCCCTGTAGAGGATATACTGCCAATGAGTGGTTCTCCATTCAAATACGTCAAATAAAGTGAACATATTATGATAAATGGCTATGGTGATTATACAGCACATCTCAAATGACCTTCATTATCTTAGGGTTACTAAAATGGAATATAAGGGAAGTTGAGGTTAAAAGGAAATCTGCTGTTTGTAGGCCATCTTGTCAGTAATAGTTAATGAGATAAAACTCTCACACACACACACACACACACTACAGGAAGTGACTTTACACCACAAATAGTAGCAGTAATTGACATCTAATAAATGCTCCCCTTCATCATGTCTCTAGAGTACTTTACTAATTTCCCATTTCCTCACACTGACGTTGGAGTCACCTCAACCATATGCGTGCTGGAGCCTGCAGGGCTTCATAGTGTCATAAAGAAATCACTCTGCGAGGAGTGACATTGTAGAGTAACCTTTAAAATATACTGAACAAAAAATATAACCGCAACATGCAACAATTTACTGAGTTACAGTTCATATAACAAAATAAGTCATTTGAAAAAAATTCATTAGGCCGTAATCTATGGATTTCACATGACTGGGCAGGGGTACAGCTATGGGTGGGCCTTGGAGAGCAAGGACAAAAGGGCTTTATTACAGACAGATGTACTCCTCAGCACCCCCCCCCCCCCCTCAGACGATCCCACTGCTGCTCGATTATCCTATTTTTCCAACTTAATTGAGGAAAATTAGAACAATCTGAAATTTCTTTTTGATACTGTCACAAAGCTAACTAAAAAAGCAGCATTCCCCAAGTGAGGATGGCTTTCACTTCAGCAGTAATAAATTCATGAACTTCTTTGAGGAAAAGATCATGGTTATTAGAAAGCAAATTACGGACTCCTCTTTAAATCTGCATATTCCTTCAAAGCTCCGTTGTCCTGAGTCTGCACAACTCTGCCAGAACCTAGGATCAAGAGAGACACTCAAGTGTTTTAGTACTATATCTCTTGACACAATGATGAAAATAATCATGGCCTCTAAACCTTCAAGCTGCATACTGGACTCTATTCCAAATAAACTACTGAAAGAGCTTGGCCCTCCTATGTTGAACATAATAAATGGCTCTATCCACCGGATGTGTACCAAACTCACTAAAAGTGGCAGTAATAAAGCCTCTCTTGAAAAAGCCAAACCTTGACCCAGAAAATATAAAAAACTATCGGCCTACATCGAATCGTCCATTCCTCTCAAATGTTAGGAAAGGCTGTTGCGCAGCAACTTACTGTGTTTCCTGAAGACAAACAATATATACGAAATGCTTCAGTCTGGTTTTAGACCCCATCATAGCACTGAGACTGCACTTGTGAAGGTGGTAAATGACCTTTTAATGGCATCAGACCGAGGCTCTGCATCTGTCCTCGTGCTCCTAGACCTTAGTGCTGCTTTTGATACCATCGATCACCACATTCTTTTGGAGAGATTGGAAACCCAAATTGTTCTACACGGACAAGTTCTGGCCTGGTTTAGATCTTATCTGTCGGAAAGATATCAGTTTGTCTCTGTGAATGGCTTGTCCTCTGACAAATCAACTGTACATTTCGGTGTTCCTCAAGGTTCCCTTTTAGGACCACTGTTGTTTTCACTATATATTTTACCTCTTGGGGATGTCATTCGAAAACATAATGTTAACTTTCACTGCTATGTGGATGACACACAGCTGTACATTTCAATGCAACATGGTGAAGCCCCAAAATTGCCCTCGCTAGAAGCTTGTGTTTCAGACATAAGGAAGTGGTTGGCTGCAAACTTTCTCCTTTTAAACTCGGACAAAACAGAGATGCTTGTTCTAGGTCCCAAGAAACAAAGAGATCTTCTGTTGAATCTGACAATTAATCTTAATGGTTGTACAGTCTTCTCAAATAAAATTGTGAAGGACCTCGGCGTTACTCTGGACCCTGATCTCTCTTTTGACGAACATATTAAGACTGTTTCAAGGACAGCTTTTTTCCATCTACGTAACATTGCAAAAATCTGAAACTTTCTGTCCAAAAATTATGCTGTAAAATTAATCCATGCTTTTGTTACTTCTAGGTTAGACTACTGCAATGCTCTACTTTCCGGCTACCCGGATAAAGCACTAAATAAACTTCAGTTAGTGCTAAATACGGCTGCTAGAATCCTGACTAGAACCAAAAAATGTGATCATATTACTCCAGTGCTAGCCTCCCTACACTGGCTTCCTGTCAAGGCAAGGGCTGATTTCAAGGTTTTACTGCTAACCTACAAAGCATTACATGGGCTTGCTCCTATCTATCTCTCTGATTCGGTCCTGCCATACATACCTACATGTACGCTAAGGTCACAAGACACAGGCCTCCTAATTGTCCCTAGAATTTCTAAGCAAACAGCTGGAGGCAGGGCTTTCTCCTATAGAGCTACATTTTTATGGAATGGTCTGCCTACCCATGTGAGAGATGCAAACTCGGTCTCAACCTTTAAGTCTTTACTGAAGACTCATCTCTTCAGTGGGTCATATGATTGAGTGTAGTCTGGCCCAGGAGTGGGAAGGTGAACGGAAAGGCTCTGGTGCAACGAACCGCCCTTGCTGTCCCTGCCTGGCCGATTCCCCTCTTTCCACTGGGATTCTCTGCCTCTAACCCTATTACAGGGGCTGAGTCACTGGCTTACTGGTGCTCTTTCATGCCGTCCCTAGGAGGGGTGCGTCACCTGAGTGGGTTGAGTCACTGATGTGATCTTCCTGTCTGGGTTTACCCCTTGGGTTGTGCCGTGGCGGAGATCTTTGTGGGCTATACTCGGCCTTGTCTCAGGATGGTAAGTTGGTGGTTGAAGATATCCCTCTAGTGGTGTGGGGGCTGTGCTTTGGCTAAATGGGTGGGGTTTATTATATCTGGAGTACTTCTCCTGTCTTATCCGGTGTCCTGTGTGAATTTAAGTATGCTCTCTCTAATTCTCTCTTTCTCTCTTTCTCTCTTTCTCTCTTTCTTTCTCTCTCTCGGAGGACCTGGGCCCTAGGACCATGCCTCAGGACGACCTGGCATGATGACTCCTTGCTGTCCCCAGTCCACCTGGCCGTGCTGCTGCTCCAGTTTCAACTGTTCTGCCTGCGCTATGGAATCCTGACCTGTTCACCGGACGTGCTACCTGTCCCAGACCTATTATTTGACCATGCTGGTCATTTATGAACATTTGAACATCTTGGCCATGTTCTGTCATAATCTCCCCCCGGCACAGTCTGAAGAGGACGGGCCACCCCTCATAGCCTGGTTCCTTTGGCCTTTCTAGGGAGTTTTTCCCAGCCAACGTGCTTCAACACCTGCATTGCTTGCTGTTTGGGGTTTTAGGCTGGGTTTCTGTACAGCACTTTGAGATATCAGCTGACGTACGAAGGGCTATATAAATAAATTTGATTTGATAGAAGCCAGAAAGTGCAGTTTTAATGTCCAAAGCACAAGGTGTACCTGTGTAATGATCACGCTGTTTAATCAGCTTCTTGATATACCACACTTGTCAAGTGGATGGATTATCTTTGCAAAGGAGAAATGCTCACTAACAGGGATGTCAACACATTTGAGAGAAATAAGATTTTTGTGTATGGAACATTTCTGCGATGTATTATTTCAGCTCATGAAACATGGGACCAACACTTTACATGTTGTGTTTATATTTTTGTTCAGTGTTATTCTGTTGATAGTGCAGAAAGGCACAGCACAGGTACTGTGTTGATTATCAATGGGAATGATGTGCTTTCATATCACAATGGATTAGTGTTGAAACGTTATAGGAACATTTCCCCATATTTTTTCAGTAATTCCAGATGGAAGATTCCCGTGAGGGGAAAGCAGGAAATCCGTAATCCTCCAACCAGGAATTTTAGGAAAGTTACCAGAATTTTACTACCCTACAATGGATTGAGTCATCCTCCATTCATTCATGGATATGATACAGTGCCTTGCGAAAGTATTCAGCCCCATTGAACTTTGCGACCTTTTGCCACATTTCAGGCTTCAAACATAAAGATATAAAACTGTATTTTTTTGTGAAGAATCAACAACAAGTGGGACACAATCATGAAGTGGAACGACATTTATTGGATATTTCAAACTTTTTTAACAAATCAAAAACTGAAAAATTGGGCGTGCAAAATTATTCAGCCCCTTTACTTTCAGTGCAGCAAACTCTCTCCAGAAGTTCAGTGAGGATCTCTGAATGATCCAATGTTGACCTAAATGACTAATGATGATAAATACAATCCACCTGTGTGTAATCAAGTCTCCGTATAAATGCACCTGCACTGTGATAGTCTCAGAGGTCCGTTAAAAGCGCAGAGAGCATCATGAAGAACAAGGAACACACCAGGCAGGTCTGAGATACTGTTGTGAAGAAGTTTAAAGCCGGATTTGGATACAAAAAGATTTCCCAAGCTTTAAACATCCCAAGGAGCACTGTGCAAGTGATAATATTGAAATGGAAGGAGTATCAGACCACTGCAAATCTACCAAGACCTGGCTGTCCCTCTAAACTTTCAGCTCATACAAGGAGAAGACTGATCAGAGATGCAGCCAAGAGGCCCATGATCACTCTGGATGAACTGCAGAGATCTACAGCTGAGGTGGGAGACTCTGTCCATAGGACAACAATCAGTCGTATATTGCACAAATCTGGCCTTTATGGAAGAGTGGCAAGAAGAAAGCCATTTATTAAAGATATCCATAAAAAGTGTTGTTTAAAGTTTGCCACAAGCCACCTGGGAGACACACCAAACATGTGGAAGAAGGTGCTCTGGTCAGATGAAACCAAAATTGAACTTTTTGGCAACAATGCAAAACGTTATGTTTGGCGTAAAAGCAACACTGCGAATCACCCTGAACACACCATCCCCACTGTCAAACATGGTGGTGGCAGCATCATGGTTTGGGCCTGCTTTTCTTCAGCAGTGACAGGGAAGATGGTTAAAATTGATGGGAAGTTGGATGGAGCCAAATACAGGACCATTCTGGAAGAAAGCCTGATGGAGTCTGCAAAAGACCTGAGACTGGGACGGAGATTTGTCTTCCAACAAGACAATGATCCAAAACATAAAGCAAAATCTACAATGGAATGGTTCAAAAATAAACATATCCAGGTGTTAGAATGGCCAAGTCAAAGTCCAGACCTGAATCCAATCGAGAATCTGTGGAAAGAACTGAAAACTGCTGTTCACAAATGCTCTCCATCCAACCTCACTGAGCTCGAGCTGTTTTGCAAGGAGGAATGGGAAAATATTTCAGTCTCTCGATGTACAAAACTGATAGAGACATACCCCAAGCGACTTACAGCTGTAATCGCAGCAAAAGGTGGCGCTACAAAGTATTAACTTAAGGGGCTGAATAATTTTGCACGCCCCATTTTACAGTTTTTGATTTGTTAAAAAAGTTAGAAATATCCAATAAATGTCATTCCACTTCATGATTGTGTCTCACTTGTTGTTGATTCTTCACAAAAAAATACAGTTTTATATCTTTATGTTTGAAGCCTGAAATGTGGCAAAAGGTCGCAAAGTTCAAGGGGGCCGAATACTTTCGCAAGGCACTGTATGTAAGGTGCTCATTCATTCATTCATTCATCACGTCCATCTCAATTGACCCTTATGGAAAAAACATGTGAATTTCACATGTGAACTCTTCAAGTGTTCCAAAAACACATGTTTTCATGTGATCACGCGATCTGGTGTGAAGATAATGTGATAACGTGACAACATGTAAAGCAACGTGATAACATGGAACTGCACATGTGAAAACGTGATCGCATGTGATGTCCATAAAAGTCATTATATATTTAAAATGTCATTTATATTTATGTAAAGACATTTTTGTATGGCTACATCATCAAAGATTCAAAAGCTAAGATAAGAGGTCATATTTTCTCCAGTCTCATTTTGTTTTACACACACACAAATAGAGTGTATATATATGTATATATATATGACAGCTAAAAAAATACAATTATAAGGAAGTGTTCAAAAATAAAAACATAGCCATGAAAGACAGCCAAAATAGCACTAATTCAAGATGGCCCTGACCTTTTATAGACTACACCTGGGTGTTTATATAACTTGTTTGAATGCCAGCCCAACTCTTCAACCTGGGGCAACATCTCCCTCTATTCAGTACATTTGAAACAGTGGTACGGTAGCCATGTCAGTAGAATCTGGTTTCCATGGTTAATGTCGGACCTACACTGGGCTGGTGCTGGTGGGTTTTCTAGTGGCAGGTCCAAATTAAGCGATTTGCCTTAGCTGTCTGGTGGGGGGACGGAGTGTGAGTGGCCCCCTGTGGAACCGTGTTCAGTTTTAGCACTGCCTATAAGCCCCAGTACACTAAGTTGACAAAGACAGACACCACTCCTTCTGTATATAGGTCATTTAGCAAAGTTTCCTATGCAGGGCAGACTCCTCTGTAGCTCCATGGGGAGTGATGGGTGTAAATTGCTTCATCTTCATTTTCAACACTCTCTGTAATAGATGTGTACAGTATGGCTTCATTGATCCAACATCTGTTCTAGCCAATCCCTGATCAGAGATTATCACTACTGCTTTGTGCCCTTCAGTAATAGGTTCATTGGGCTACACAGGAAAACCCCATTTCAATTCAGAGGACATGGAAGTGGAAAGACCCTGGTTTCCCAAGTGTTATACACTACTTTCTGGGAGTGTGCTGGGTGCAAACCAGTTTCCTGCTACTAGGACATGCTCTCTGTCTGTCTGTCTGTCTGTCTGTCTGTCTGTCTGTCTGTCTGTCTGTCTGTCGGTCGAGGGGAGGGTGGTGTCATTAATCCAAACGATGTGATCTAATTTCATGCTCCCTTCTACTGTGTGTAAACTTCGACTGCTATTCATAAGAAGTAAGTAGATCCGGCCGGGTATCATCAAATGTTATTATTGTGTCAACGTTTTGGAAATGGATACCTTCTCAGCCTTACCTCCTGTCTTCATTACATCCAGATGCTGAAATCTGAAATCCGGACACAAGCAACTTGGTACTTCAACCCAGATCAGCAATGCCTCCCAGCCACAGATCCATAGTGATCCACCAGATGACGTAAATACGGGTACGCTCTGCACATTTCTGTTAAGTCAGTATCTCTCTACAATAAAACAATAAGATACAGTCGTCCAATAATGTAGTGGTCTAACCGTAAAAGGTGGAAGAGGGTTTCTGGGAAGACACAAGAAGCATTTGTATTGATTGGTGTTTTATAGGTCCAATTTGCATGTGTACAATGCCATGATAACAAAGTGTGATTTGGTCGAAGTTGATTTAAATCACCCACTCTCTATTGCATTTTGTGTAAGGCTGAAAATGCTCAGAACCATGTATCTCCTCCCACCCATCCACATATGACCCTGCACATCTTAAATCGTCAAGACAGCCCACACACACTCTCTTGTGAGCAATCCCAATATCAATGGGTCAAAGAGCCTTCGTGTAACGCACACACAGTCAGGTCCGAAATTATTGACACCCTTGAAAAAGATGAGCAACAAATACATGTTTCTAGAGCTCTTTGGCCACGCACACCAGGGGTGGGTTTGGCGTCGAAAGAAAGATCCATATTCAGAAAAAGATGGATCTTTGATGTTATGGGTCTATTTTGCTTCCACTGGTCCTGGAGCCCTTGTTATAAGGTCTACGGCAACATGAACTTTACCAAGTACCAGGACATTTTTGTCAAAAACCTGTTTGCCTCTGCCAGGAGGCTGAAACGTAGCCGCCAGTGGATCTTCCAGTGAGACAATAACCCCAAGTACACATCAAAATCCAAAAACAAATGGTTTGAATTAGTTTGAATTGAAGAGGGCAGTCCATAAGCGCAGACAAAGGATATCAAGCATCTGGAAAAATGTTGTATGGAGGAGTGGTCTAAAATACCTCCCGATGTGTTTCATTCTCATAAAACATTTTAGAAAAAGTATCAGTGCAGTTATCCTCACAAGGTGAGTTATTAAAAACAGGGTGCCAATAATTTTAACCTCTTTTTAGAAGAAAAACAAATATATTAATTGTTATCAAAAAAATGTTTTAATTCTCTAAGAAATTGTAGTAGTATCATTTCCCCCATAGAGTATTTGTATTTGTATTATTTAGTCTTCTTTGCTCATCTTTATCAAGGATGCCAATTATTCCAGACCGTACTGTATATCATATATGGGGGAGTGTCACGCCGTGGCCATAGAGAGGCTTTTATTTTCTATTTTGGTTAGGCCAGGGTGTGACTAGGGTGGGCATTCTATGTTCTTTATTTCTTTGTTTTCTTTTTCTTTGTTTTTGGCCGAGTGTGGTTCCCAATCAGAGGCAGCTGTCTATCATTGTCTCTGATTGGGAATCATACTTAGGCAGCCTTTTTCCTACCTGTGTTTTGTGGGTAGTTAGTTTCTGTTTAGTGTCTGCACCTGACAGAACTGTTTCGGTTTTTCCACTTTGTTATTTTTGTTAGAGTGTTTTTTTGAGAAATAAAATATCATGATCACGTGTTAAGTGATCATGATATTTTATTTCTCAAAAAAACACTCTAACAAAAAACACAGGTGGTCCGATCCTCATTCTGACGAGAGCCGTGACAGGGAGTTTAAATTCTCACCGCAGGAAAATGGAGGGCTAGCTGCATAAGTAGGGAATGTTTGAAGCAAGTTGATACTTGTGTTCTAAAATAAGTTGCAATGTTTAGAAAAAAAGGGAAAGGACTGAAAATGGACCCATAAACTGTTGATTCAGTACATTAAATAATGATTTTGGCCTGCACCTTGAAAACATGCAGAACACTACTGTATGGTCACTGCGTTGGTGTCAGAAGTGGGATGGCACCACTCCACTTCTGACATCATGTTAACCAAGATGCTTTGTCTACTGTTTTGATAGCGTCTAACTCCAGGTCTATTGTCATTACATAAAGTATTGAGCTAACAGCAAGGTTCTCCTTTAAATTTCAAGGCACTCCATGATAGACATGGTTGTTCCATACAACCCAGGCAAGATGCTACACTCCCAAGGTATGTTGATGATAACCAAGGTGTATAAAATTGAAGCTGGGGGCCGAAGATTCTCAATCAGAGTTTCCCAGTTATTGAATAGCTTGTCAAATCAGGTAACAGGGGTAGTGGGGCACATACCAGATGCTTTAGGAAAATATTCTCAGTGGTGGTGTGCAGACCTCTCAATACTTTACTGGAATCGTCATTTCCACACACTGCTTCTATAATTGGCCCAATTGCTTCTAGTAGATTTGGTCCCGCTGTCCCAGTGAGTGCATTAACACACATACTCACTCATATCAATCATTTCATAGTATCCCCATAACCTCCAAACAATTCCAAATGATTATGCACTTAATATAACAATGGCAAATCTCTACGCTTTCAATGTGATATTCAATTATATTTTTCAGGTCGGCACATGAGGTTCTGCTAGAATCCTTATCAGCATTCCATTGCTAATGGTGGATTGACTAGGAGGTACCACTGTTGTCGGTGGATTTTAAGATGATAGATTTTTCCTCAGAGAAATCACACAGAAGGTGAACATGATTTTACATTCACGGGTCTTTCTGAATGGCAGGCTCACTGTCGCCTCCTGACTATTCATGTAATACATCAATATATTAAGTAAATGCAGTCAGGTGAATTAACAGACTACTACCCTCCTGTACACCCCCTGCCCCCCCCTCAATCTGTCACTTTAATGACTAAGTACAAATGTAAGTGAGAGATTGAGAATATCATTCAAACCAATGTGTTTTTAGTAGTGGGGGGCTGTGTGTTTGCTGCTATTAGCCCATAGAAATGCATTAAATAATAGATTAATGGATGGAAAAACAGAGAGTAAAAAAATCTATCAAAAGGAAGTTTGTTTTAAAGTGTCTGGCCTATATCTGAGAGTTATGAGAAAGATCAGAAAATTATTGATATATATTTGTACCCATACTACACTACAAGTCCAGAAGTATGTGGAGGTATGCCCTTCAAATTAGTCGATTCGGCTATTTCAGCCACACCCGTTGCTGACAGGTGTATAGAATTGAGCACACAGTCATGCAATCTCCATAAACAAACATTGGCAGTAGAATGGCCTTACTGAAGAGCTCAGTGACTTTCAATGTGGCACCAACAGTTCATCAAATTTCTGCCCTGCTAGAGCTGCCCCGGGCAACTGTAAGTGCTGTTATTGTGAAGTGGAAACATCTAGGAGCAACAATTGCTCAGCCCCGAAGTTGCTCACAGAGCGGGAATGCGGTCTGTGCTCGGTTGCAACACTCACTACCGAGGTCCAAACTGCCTCTGGAAGCAACATCAGCAGAAGAACTGTTCGCCGGGAACGTCATGAAATGTGTTTCCATGGCCGATGTATATGACAAGCCTAAGATCACCATGTGCAATGCCAAGCGTCGACTCCAGTGGTGTAAAGTTCGCCGCCATTGGACTCTGGAGCAGTGGAAGTGCTCTCTCTGAAGTGATGATTCACGCTTCACCATCTGGTAGTCCGATAGACGAATTTGGGTTTGACGGCTGGAGAATGCTACCTGCCCGAATGCATAGTGCCAACTGTAAAGTTTGGTAGAGGAGGAATTGTGGTCTGGGGCTGTTTTTCATGGTTCGGGTCCTCAACCCTATCAACCCCATCGAACCCCGATGAATTGGAACGCCCAACATCAATGTCCGACCTCACTAATGCTCTTGTGGCTGAATGGAAGCAAGTCCCGCAGCAATGTTCAAACATTTAGGGGAAAGCCTTCCCAGTAGAGTGGAAGCTGTTATAGCAGCAAAGGGAGGACCAAGGATTTTGGAATGAGATGTTCGATGAGCAGGTGTCCACATACCTTTGGCCATGTAGTGTACTTATACATGTAGTGTACCATATAATATACACTGCATGACCAAAAATATGTGGAAACCTGCTCGAACAGTTCTTGTGCTGACGTTGCTTCAAGAGGCAGTTTGGAACTCGGTAGTGAATGTTGCAACCGAGGTCAGATGATTTGCATGTGCTATGTACTTCAGCACTTTGCGGTCCCGTTCTGGGAGCTTGAGTGGCCTACCACTTCGCAGCTGAGCCATTGTTACTCATAGACGTTTCCACTTCACAATAACAGCACTTACAGTTGACCAGGGCAGCTCTAGCAGGGCAGAAATGTGATGAACTGACTTGTTGGAAAGTTGGCATCCTATGACGGTGCCATGTTGATAGTCACTGAGCACTTCAGTAAGGCCATTCTACTGCCAATGTTTGTCTATTGAGATTGCATCGTGTTCGTGAGTCCTGTGATGGAAAACCGCATCGTGTTCGTGAGATTTTCCTCTTTCTATAGAGTAGGCCTAACCATTGTAAGCCAAACCATTCGGCTGCTACAGACGTTTTTGGGATGGGAAGTCTCATGGTCTAACAAACACCGCTGTAGCTCAGTCACCTTCCACCGCAGATGCAGAAGGCCTCCATTGGATGATGCGGTGGATTGACATGCAGCCCATACAAAAGAACAGGTATCTCTACTGTAAACTGATTTTGATGCTAATTACATTTCCGCCAAGGTCGCAGACATCAACTCTAGGGGGTTTTAAGAGGCATGTGTGGCAAATTCACAAACCGTGGTTAACTGTGTCGGTCTGTGCACACAAACAATTCTGCGTCTTTCACATAGCAGTGGGGACTGTAGGCATATTGGTCCTCAGACAGAAGCAATACGTTTTCTAGACTATGCCAACTTGTATCATACATTTGGATCATATATGGTTAAACTAGTATTCGGGGTCAGTAACTGAAAGGCATGTCCCGCTATATAAATGGGACATTGTATATGTCTATGCAATTTGCTTCGCAGAAAGAATTGGAGTAAATGTAGGTTTCTTTTAGAAAAGCCAAATATAGCCTATTCAGAACCATGGCTAATGTAAATTAACAGGCAATAATTATTACATTTGCTGGGAGTGAGAGAATCCCAGGCTTGCCATGAAGCACATAATTCCCTAAATTTGCCCCAATGTTTCAGCAGTATAGTATGTCAAACGTATATTGTCCTGTCTTATTGATTTGAAATGATATGAAAGCCAAGTTTTATGGAGTGTGTGGCTACGATATACAGTATGTCATTGTTGGATTGTGCTGTGTTCTTCTGTCTTGAAAATGGCTTATATATAGTATGTACTATACCTAATAAAATCTCTAAAATAATGTAATGTGAGGCATAGAAAACAGGTTTCAAAATAAAGAAAGAAACTATTTATATACTATGCCACTGCAAAAATGAATTGCCAGTGAGACTTACTGTGAGTACTGTGCAATCCACCATTCGGAGGGAAATTACTAAGAATAATGTACCTTTTCACCTTGGCCTCAAAAAACTATATCCGAGGACACCAACTCAATTATCATTTTTCCCAATGATGAAAAGCTCAGTGCATAATTGTAACGGTCTCTGCCTGTTATTGACAATACCTTTACAATTATGGTGTCATAAAGCTTACTTCTGGAATATAATGAACCATTTATCATTCTTTAGGATAGAGTGGTGATAGCTGGGTAATCAAAAGATACCTGATCAAGACCTAAGGGTGGAAGCGTTGTTAATAAATATCACCTGGGAGCATGAGCAGCAGTGTGCGGCGTTTTCCTTTCTGTTTTCCAATCAAAAGATCAGCCCATCGATGGGAAACCTACAGTATATGCTTGGTCCAAACACACACTCTATCGTCACTTTATAGGAACCACTGCTTGAAGCAGAGGGACAGGGTTTCACGGTGTAGCTGTTGCCGCTGTACTGTACCGTCGGTCGCTCTGGATGCATTGGGGTGGAGCTGAAAAGTCCTCCAGCTCTATTTAAAAGAGGACTCTTCACAAAGATTGTTTCATCACTGTGGTAAAAATAGATTGGGATTTCATCAGAAGAAATCAGTCTCCCTTAAAGGGTTGTGCTACCCAGGAGACGGAAATGAGGGAGATTTAGCTTGGATCTACTCTGCAGCCATTTTAGTCCTTTGGAATTCCTTGATTTTTCTTTTCCCACACATAAAGCCATTGTGCTAATGTTAGCTATGAGTCACCATTAAGTAAGTACAGCATCGGGATGCCTTATTCATGTAATGGAGATATTGTAGATTGTGGTAATGTATTCTACTCAAGATGACTGTTTCGGTGGGTAGAGGATTGAAATGGTTGGTACTGAGGAGTCTTATGTCAGCGTTACATGCTAATGTGATGAAGTGAAGTGGACCACTCAGCTTTAACCCCCTTGTCCACTGTTGACACTTCTCCCACTAGAACTAATGTCAGTGCCTAGTCAGTGGTCCCTTGCTTTCCAGAAAGATTGGTTCTGCTTTCATTCATCCGGCTGGCAATTATCAGAAGTCATTGCTCATCCAGTTCTGCTGTGATCTGCTGGACGGTCAGTCCACAGGAGGGATTTTACATTACGCTTGACTCAGGTTCCTGCAGCTTCAGCCCACTATCACAGGCAGAACGATGTGAATTACACCCCGATGGCTTCAGACTACTTAGCTACACTTTTTTCAATGATGTAAAAAAAAATATTTAGGCGCCACACTTGCATGCCACTGACCTGTCACAGCGGATGAAGGACACCACGGACAGACACTGTGCTTCTCATGCCTCGGCCCCAGTTCAGCAGCATCAAATGAGGTCAATATGCACCAAGTCATCGCCATCCCAGAGTGTCGACAGCCCCCGTCTCTGTCAGCGAACACATCCCCTGCAGGGGCAGCAGTCATGTGGAAAACTTCCTACGTCACATGCAAATAAATGACATCACGTCCAATCATTACTCATTAATTAATGTGTGCCCTGCTCAATTGAATGAGCTGAACCGCTGTGTGTGAGCGAAGACAAGAATGACAGCAGACAAAAGATGCTTGATTTGAGTCTTCACAAGTTATCCCTGGGTGTTGTGTGGTCATTGCAAATTGGTAGGCGAAAGTAAGACTGCACATTGTGTCCTGCGATAAAAGTGGGAAAATAAGCATTAATTAGCACCTATCGATTGTGCGGCCGATGGAATGCTTGAGGGAGAATGTTAAACATGTCTGTTCACGTTTCCCTTCAATTAATGCTCAACATACTCACAGCAACAATATTCAAGAGACGAAGTTAGAGAGGAGTGCCTGTTAGCTGGAAGAGAGGCATAGAACCTAAAGTGGACAAGAGTAAATGTCACGTACATCCAAACGTACATGTAGATTACCTTTTGGTTTGCAGCTGGCAAAGACACTCATTCACAAATGGACAACAATGCATAATTTGGCTATTTCTGTCACCAGCTTCAAAACATCAAACTAGGCTAGAATAAATTACCCTTCATTCCAGATGCCCTATATAGGCTATGCATGACACAAAACAGGGTGTCTCAATTCCTGAAAGATATCAACACCCCACTTCAAATATGTAATAATCAAAAACAGCTTCATGAAGAAAAAAGGGGTCTCGCATCTGAATGTCTTACTGTTACAGTAAGCTCTATAACTCTATGTTGAGGGCAGCAATTGGGAATCTGGCCATGGGTCCAGCCATCTCCTGAGAGCCTCTTCTGAGAACCGAGGGCTATTTCCAGTGAACTAGTCTATTTATACAGTACTGCTCGCCTCAATAGAGAAGCAAAATTAGCCGGATCTTTCAAGCAATCAGGCCAGTAATCTGTCCGTCTAAGGGCCTTGTTGAATCAAAGCCGTGGCTTGGTTGAGTATTTTGATAGTTCAGGTCAGTTTCAATCCTCAGACTTGTGAGATCACCTCAACAAATGGAGTGTACCACAACAGGAGGTGTGTATGATAAATTAACACCTTTTCAGGAGGAAGTGATTGAGTTCATTAGCCTTTTGCTGTGTGTCTGTTTGTGAGTGGGGTGTGTGTGTAGTCATTTTTGGTGTCAAGTCCCCAACTGTGCTGGATGTGTTTGAAGCCGCTTCAGGGTACAGATACTAATGAGATGGAGTCCTCCAAGGTTATGGAATGCAGTGCACACTAATTCACAAACAACATTAATGTTGAGGCATTAAGGAAGATGCTAAAACAGACTTCCAGAATGTAAACTTTACAAAGTTTACAATCAATGAAATGCATAAAAAATCTTGCAGAATCCAGCTTGTTATTACAGTAGAATGTTTTCTGGCATTTGAGCAGCTGGTGACATTTCTCTTTCTCCCATGTCCTCTCTCTCATTACTTGGTCTAATGGACATTGATGAGCCTCGTTGATGCATGCTTTGTTTGCTGTACATACAAGCTAACACAGTATGCACTGGCACTTGTAGGCAGCAGGTCTTTATTTCTTAAACAAGGGCGGAAATTAGGCGTTCTTTTATGACCCATTTCTGGTGATGATTTTGCATGCATCTCCAGGGTACGGGCTGGTGGGAGACGTAAGGAGAGGCGTAAAATAACGTTGGTGGGAAAACGTTTGCCCCAGAGCTTGTGTGTGTGTGTAAGTGTAGTGTGCTCTCATTCTCTCTCTCTCTCTCCGCTTTTCATGAATACATTACTCCTCTGGCGCATCAACTGTGCTCTTTATGAAGCACCCCCTCTCCAATCGATTGGTGTCCTACTGGAAACGGTAAGACTGGAAACGGACTATTGTTGCAATGCAGTCTCGTCTTCCTCTCTCTTTCTCCATTCCGATGCAGTCAAATAAAGAAAGCCCCTGATTCTCTCCTCCAGTGAATATAGTCTGATATAGAGGGGTTTGAATGTGAGGCACCAAATGATGTCATCTGTGGATGCCTGTAGGCTGTACAATGCCCCACTGGTGACACTTGCTTGATGGTCTACTTGCTTGATGGTCTACTGGTCCAATGATCCAATGGTCTACTTGCTTGATAACTTGATCCTCGTCATCCTATCATGAAAATGTAATAGTTCATTTTTAAAATGAAGGAGAATGTGAAAGGCAAAAGCAAAACGGTCTGATTAGATTTGAGCTTTCTCCTTTCCCCAGAAATTCAAAAATACCCTGGCAGTTACTGTTCATTTCTAAAAATGTATGATAAAGAGACTACTACTGCTTTTCCACCATGTATTGGTCCCTTGGGCTTTCAAGGTGCATCCATAACACCTTTCTCCATGAAGTTGACAAGAAATGTACTCCTTGTACAACTCCTGTTTGGTCTGTATGAGCTCTGCAGACTACCTCATGGCCTCTGCAATGCTCCTGGCTCCACCATGAGAAGGATGATCACCTTCGGTGATCTGGTAACCTTTGCCCCTTCAGAGGAGGAACTGGAGAGACTGTTGACCAATGGCCTTGATCCTGCTGTGAAGAATTGAGTTCAAGTGCATCTCACTCACGTTTTCCTATAATACATGTAAATACTTGTGTGACAATAACTCTAAACATGCATTTCTAGTGTACAATTTCTAGTAGTTTCCTAGCAGGATGAATTCATATTTACTTACATTTCAATATCTGGTTTAGTCAATCCCCATCTTTATTCCCAAATCTCTTTTAATGCAGTGGTTCCTCTATTTGGATTAAGAAACCACCCCAGATTCATAAAAGCCTCTTACAGAGACTAAAGGATTTGGGTCGCATGGGTTTGCAAAATGTCTTATTTTATAACTTGGACATTGGCAGGATACTTGTCCTGTGTGGGTGTAAATATTGCTATGCACTCCTTTACCCTTAGCAACTACTACGCACACCACTAAGTATTTCAGTTTGGGCTCAATTCAGGAAATATTTAGGACTTTAACGATCATCTTTTTCTCCCCTCTTTGGAAGATTGGGTGTTTGATGCTCATGATGGACCTTTATCCGTTGGCTTGAGAGCTGTGACCTTCCCAGGGCGTAATTTATCATTTTGATATTTAGATCGGTGCTTTGTTCAAAGTCACTATGCGTTGTAGGTTATGGGTAAAGTAAACAAATATCCTCATCCTTTGATACGGTACTGTACTTTTATCAGACTGCTTTGTGGCACAGAAAGCTGCTCCTTTCTCCCTCTCTGTGATCTCATCTCCTTGCCCCCTCTTGAGGATATCATGGAAAGATAGTCACAGTTTGCATCCTGCATCACTTCCTCATCCGTCGCCACGGCAGCCCATGCCCCCCACCAGCAGCAGCAGATGTATGCACAACACTTGTGCTGGGCCTTTTTTGCTGAGCCGCAGGCAAATGGGACTGAAACCAAAGTGACATCACCATAACCTTGCGTTAGATAAAGCATTGACACACCAAACTCTGCATGTTACAATAACTGTGCCATCGTTTTGGTTCCTGAAGCACCATGATGTGTGGCACCATCTGGAGCCATGTTTTGCCTGTCATCAGATCCGATCGGAAACGATCATTGAAAATAAAGTTAGCCAAATAATCATGCCAGGCTGTAATTTGCAGCAATTGTAAATCCCTTCAAACGTTTGTAGATGAATTCAAATGCACTAGTCAACAAGATGCGCTGCAATTCAGAGAGTATGGATACATTCCCAAATGTATTAACATTATATAAAGTGGCTCTATTGAGATATCAGCCAGCTGTTTTCAAAGCTCATGGGCTTGTGCTAAGTTTGGGGATTTACCTTTGTCACTTTGTTAAATATGTCATCACATTATAAAATGCATAAGAAGCCTAAAATAGCAAGAAACATAAATAGCAAGGCTTTAACTGATGACGATGACGGTGAGGAAGATGACTATCAATCATTGTTCACTCAGTCAAACACCTAGGCATTGATGCAGTGGAAGGTAAAACGCTGCATCTTTCATGGTATCTCTTTCCCTATGCTTGATGTGCCTCTGTTTAGCTAAGATGTCAGTCTTTGGCTGGGGTGTGATTACTAGACAGCTTGACTCACGGTTCTGACTCATTGGGTTCATGTGCCAACACCGCCGTGTAGCATCATCCATCCCAGCCCCAGTGCAAAGGGGCTGCTTTCTCTCTCTACCTGCCCATTACATTCTGTGTACTCAACGCAATGACCTAAAACAATTACACACAATGACATGCTTAACATACAGCTACAATGGCATTTGTATGGCTTTGTTTTCTGTTAAAATGCCATCATTTACTGTAAATCTGTATTTGAGGGGATACTGACTGAGCATGTCAGGAAAATGTCTGGATATGAGCTAAATGTTATCATTCAAATATTTGTGTTATTTTCTTCTGGTATTTAGGTTTTAAACCAGCATATTTCAGCATGGATGTACACACACACAAACCCAGTCTTATAGCCACTCACACACCACACACAAACCTACACACACGCCTGCACGTACTGTACACATGCTCACACTCAAACATGTATTCGCACACATGGGCACGCGCACACACACACACAGGTGAGAAACTAGGTTATCATAGCAGTAAACTTGCTGCAGGGTATATATCTTACAGAGCAAGATAACCTGTTTCACGGAGTCCTGGGACGTGGACTACCAAACACACACACACACACACACACAGACACACACACACAGACACACACACAGACACACACAGACACACACACACAGACACACACACACACAGACACACACACACACACACACAGACACACACACACACACACACACACACACACACACACACACACACACACACACACACACACACACACACACACACACACACACAGGTGAGAAACTAGGTTATCATAGCAGTAAACTTGCTGCAGGGTATATATCTTACAGAGCAAGATAACCTGTTTCACGGAGTCCTGGGACGTGGACTACCAAACACACACACACAGACACACACACACAGACACACACACACACACACACAGACACACACACACACACACACACACACACACACAGACACACACAGACACACACACACACACAGACAGAGTAAAATATGTTGATTTCTCTCATCACCGTCCTGTCCTCGTTGTAAAGCAGCACATTATTATCTTAATTAAGACTAAAACAACATCCCTTATTTGAAGGCTACAATACCTGTTGTCCTCTCTAAGACAGAGGTCAGGTTAGACTATGAAAGGTCAAGATAGCATAAAAAGCTTTACATGTATTTGTACTAAAACACTTTAAGACATTCCATTGCATACATTTATGAATACTGTTACATATATGTCCAATTATTTTCTGTACATACCCAGAGTCCTCATGTTAAATATACAAATTCTAATTGAATAACATGCATAAGGTGTTATAGTTGGAACAAAGCCCCCCCCATAAAGAGCATGTGCATTACTCATCCCCCACAAAGAAAGCAGCGATGCTTCAGTGTGTTGTGGGTGGACTAAGGTGGGTGGGAGGGTTGTGGGTAGAACATAGGGAACTGCTGTTACCACATGATTCCAGGGCTGCATCCTAAATGGCACCCTATTCTTTATGTGGTGCACTACTTTCCCTATAAAGTGCACTACTTTTGACTAGACTAAAATAAGTGCACTATGTAGAGAATAGGGTACCATTTGGGATGCATACTGTACCAGGTTCACTCTGACTGTTCATTGTGTGCACATTTCCAGCTCCAAATCAACCTCCTGTGTTGCCAGCACATTGTTCAGACTCCCAACAAACAGAGTTCTAATTAGCTTCTCCTCTGTTAAAGCCAGTACTGTGTAAGAGCCTAGACAGTAATGTTCTGTCTGGTTGCAGAGCAGGGATTTTACCCACACCCCACCTTCAGGGGCATAGGCCCAGAGGGGCACAGACACACACACAGTGACCTGGGCACACACACACACGGACCTGGGCACACACACACACACACACACACACACACACACACACACACATATACACTGTCTCTCTGAAGTTCCTATCTCAGGTCCAGAGAAATCTGTGAAGCAGCATGCGGCTTGTCCCAGTTCCTCTACTCTACCTGTGTGCGTGCGTGCACGTGTGTGATTGCATATTGCGACGAGACTGACCCATTTGAATCTAGAATGCAGTCTTCCACAAGCAACATGACTCCTTGAGTCTCATCAATTGCTTTAGATAAGGTGAAGTGATGGACTGATGCAGAAAATGTTGATTTTGCACGGAAAACTGAATATTTGACATACACACACAGTCATATTTGGGGGGTTTTCTCAGCGTATATGGCTTAGCATATGGTCCACTCTAAATGAAAAAGTTTAACAGCAATTTTGTCACCATTGCTTTGGGGCGAGGGTGTAACTAAATACAAGCAGTCACATCCTGATTTGAAAGCTGTTGGTCTCACCACTGGATTTATTGCGCGGCAGACGCACAACACAATTTTGCCATACAACATTTCAGCGCAGAACAGTGCACCGTGCACGTCTATTCTATTCATCTCTCAAGTCAAACGATGATGTGAGACTGGGGGAGAGCATACATACTGGACTGGTGGATGGATGCCAACAACTGAGAGAAGAAGGTGTTTGGTTAAGTCATCGAGCGAGAGCCTGAAAGGTGCGCGCGTTCAGATGCTCCGCTTGCACGGGCTTTTTTCCCTGGCAAGAGAGAGATAACGGGAGATGCTGCTGGAGTTGCTTTTGTGCCGTTCCGCTCTCTCTGTCTCTCTGGCTTTAATCTTTCCTTGGGACAAGACATTTGCCTAAGGGAGATGTGAAGAGGCTTAAAGTATGGCATGCAACGATGGTTTCTGCCAAGAAGGAGATGGTGACTGCGATGTACCCCAGTTATATTTCGACTCTCTTCTACCTTTTCTGCCTGACTGCTTGGTGAGTTTCTAAAATACATGATCTGGGGGGCTGATTTTCTCCTGTTAGATTGGCGCGAGCTGCTCTGGTGCCGCTGTCCATGGTCCTGAAGACTCTAGGTGCTGAAATCCAAAAGTGCTCTAACTGTGTCATATGGTTGTGACTCCCAATTTTGTCATCCATAGCCTGGGTATCGGGGAAGCTGCTGTCTTTCACGATAACAAACTATTTTGATTATTTGTGTCGTTTTTCAGTGTAAAGAGAATATCTGGAACGATAAAAAAGGATGAGAGAATATATCCCGAGAATTTCACACGCATTTTAGACCGACTCCTGGACGGGTATGACAACAGACTGCGACCTGGATTTGGTGGTAGGTACCTATCTGAAGCAGTGACAGTTTTCGGCTGTCGAATGAGTTTCTATGTGGCTCAGAGATGGTCGAAAATTATTAGCACTATTGTGCCAATGCTATTGAATAGTTTAGATAGGGTATGAGGTTGCGATCAAAATTACATTGTATTATTCAACCAGAGCTGTTCAATACTGTTTCAAGTGAAACATGTTGCTCTACCGAGTTACGATCACTAACGACATTCCATGTTTCAAAAGCTGGTCGTCATGAATTGAATTAACACTTTCTTATATTCACTGCTTTGACTCTTATGTGCGACTGAAAACGGTATGCTATCTTCAAATGTTTAAGCGAGTTTAGTTATGTAATCGCTGTGGAAAAAGCCGCTTAATGCACAATTTAAGTAGAAAGAGTGCAGATGTACTTTTCGTGTCTGTCAAATCCTCCACGAGCTCAAAGTATCAGACGCACGTTTAAAGACTATGCATTTAACGAGAAGTAACCTCTTTATCGTTCATTAGGCCTACAGCAATGACATATGACATGCATGTCGTTGTGCTTGAAAATACCTTAAGCTACGCTCTTCAACTCAACCCTAAAAAATATTCCAACTCAGGGCGGGTAAACTTCAGAACTCACCCTTCAAGAGTGCATAGCATAGGTTTGATACTGATCGGCTTGTCCCAGAGGTTTATGTTTTAAACCTATTTAGCTATTTTGCATTCCATTATATGCGTGCTTAGAAACTGGTGCAGGTTGTTAGGTAGTCATAAGCTATAGGCTATTGCATACAGGGCATTGTCGGCTATTTGGGTTAGTCGTTTTGGCACACATCCACACAGCACTACCAACCCAACGTTTGGCCCATGTTAGGCTGTTTCTGGGGTTTCATGTTTTACATATTATTCCAGGCCTACAGGTGAATACAGGTCAAATGAGGGTTGATGCTTAAAGGGTGGACTAGCAAACCAGAACTACTAGTCTAAGGTCTATTGGGGCTGTAATGGGATATGCCTAGGATATTCTAGGGATTGTGAAACTGATTAAATTGTTCTCTCAATAGGTCCAGTGACAGAGGTGAAAACAGACATTTATGTGACAAGTTTCGGGCCTGTCTCTGATGTTGAAATGGTATGTACCAAATCAAGAATTTGAAACAGATGAGTACCCGAAAATAAGTTTGACTGACCATGCACTTATCGTTTCATATAAGAATGAAGTCCCAAACATAACTGTTTATTTCTGACATTTGCCAATTTCTGTATTTTGCTTCCTCAGGAGTACACCATGGATGTGTTCTTCAGACAGACATGGATGGACAGGAGGCTGAGGTATGAGGGGCCTATCGAGATCCTCCGCCTCAACAACATGATGGTCTCCAATGTGTGGACTCCAGACACCTTCTTCAGGAATGGCAAGAAGTCTGTGGCCCACAACATGACTGCCCCCAACAGGCTATTCCGCATTATGAAGAACGGCACCATTCTTTACACCATGAGGTAATACATTTGCCAAAATGCTTTACACCCTGATGCTTACATTACCCAGCATGCCAGTGTTACAATGCTAAGTGCTATTCAGCCTACCTACAGTATCCATCATAAAAGTAGGGCTCCACTGTATAGATATGATGCATGTTTGAGTTCTGTTTAGACGGGTCCCAACTCTCTCCAACTCACATTGGTTCTAATATGTTTGGGTTTATGTGTCCCCAATAGGTTGACTATCAGCGCAGAGTGTCCCATGAAGCTGGTTGACTTCCCCATGGATGGACATGCATGCCCTCTCAAGTTTGGAAGCTGTAAGTATGATATGACAATGTACATCTATTCTAATACTGTATCAGGAGTGACTTGATGAAGTGGTTCTTAGTCCTTGTTCTGATGACATGCATACTTCGGAACACGGTGTATTTATTGACATACACCCCAAAGCAAATCCACTTGTACTGTTTCTTAGTAGATCTTAAACCTGACACTGTTTACGTGCTTACATGCTTTCATAGTAAACTCATTTGTCCTTTGTCTCAATTCATTTAGTATGCAATGTTTTAAAAAACCTATTTATACTTAAATGCACTAAATCTGTCCAAGTTGACTAATTGGGTTAGAAAAATATACCATTCTATTGTAATACCATTACCATATGAATTGTCAAATTCTTCCAGCTTTGTCATATTTGAGGATTTCAGACATATTCCCAGAGTGAGAAGTAATTACTTTTCTGACTAAAATGCTAATAATACATTACATTCTTTTTGTACCAAAAACAGAACAAAGAAACCCAAAATCAGCACTATTATTCATAATGAGAGGTCAGCAAAACAGTGACTTATCTCCGATGAAAGGATCTCTCCAATGAGCCTTCTTTCTTGTCAGAAAACAGTAGTGATTTAAGATAACATCTGCTGAGGGGAAAACAAAAGAAAGGAGGAGGAATGAAGGATGGTTTTCCCATGCACTTCCCAATCCTCCCCCAATCTGTTATCAGCAATTGTGACATTGTAGAGGTAGAGGACAAAATAGATTCCTCTGTTATCATTCTGTCACATTACTCTTGGTTTAAGATAGTACCTTCCCATCCTCCCATCCCATCCTCCCATCCTGGCCCAGAGTCAGTAGATGTTGGACCCGATGGTGTAAAGGTCAGAATCCCTCTCCTCGCCCCTGGTTAGCTCAGACCTATTCCGGTTCTCTCCAGAGCTGGTGTGTGTCGGAGCGCCGCGCAGCTTTCCGCTCCACAACATGCCCCAGCTGGCCCATTTTCCCGGCGCAGTTGGTGTCCTGCCGACTTCGAGTCCCCTGTGGGAAACGGCAAATGAGAACAACGTAAGGGGGCATGCGTAGCCGGAGACAGACCCTAACATAAACCCAAGCCTGTGTTCTCGTTTTTCTTTCAGCCCTGTCTTATAGGAACTCTCATGTCACATTTCACTGTTTTTGCAACATCTTTGCAACGTTGGATATGCAAAAACATTGTACCAAAGAGCTCGTGAGACCGGGTAGTTTGTTAAAAAGCCAACTCATTGCTATTGCCATTGTACTACTCATTTTCAATCAAATTATGAGGAAAAGATATCTGAAAAATACAGAGAGTGTACCATTTGAGGTAATCTTCAACATTTGCATGTATTAAGTCAGTGAGTGAAGTGCAGATCAAGTGGGGAAATCATGTGTGACTGGACTTTTCACCATCACGTCAATATGTCTCTTTCAAATGCATTGTGATCACCTGACTAAATGGGGGAGATAGAAACATTTCTCATGTTCACAGAGCTTAGAGTTATGAAGAGGATGTCACCGGCTTACAGTAGTCATTCTTTCATAAACTTAAACGTGACATTCTCTCTATCCTATAATAAATCCTCTCCTCTCTCTCTGTCTCACTCTACAATTTAGAATTGGCCTCAACCCCCCCCCCCCCACTTGAGAGTTTAATCCAAATCTTTTCCTTCTCCACCCTCAGATGCATACCCTAAAACAGAGATGATCTATACCTGGACCAAAGGACCACAGTATTCAGTGGAGGTTCCCCCAGAATCATCCAGCCTAGTGCAGTACGATCTCATTGGCCACACTGTCAGTAGTGAAGAGGTCAAGTCAATCACAGGTATGATGAGCTGGTGAAAAGCTACTTATCATTGGTTAGATATAGTAGATATCCCCAACTCTGATGATGGTGATGCCATTCTTTGTCAATAATCATTTACATTTCTTCATCAGTTCTTACTTCCGTTTGGAATGTTTTCTCTACAGTGGCTTTGTCCAAATAACTGTTTGACACCATTTACCTCAGAGAACAGAGAAAGACACAATAAAAACCCCATGCTACCAGAAGTCCATTATTTCCTGTCCTCTTGCTCATTGTCTCATGCCAGTCATGAACTAATCAACTGTGATATCTATGGCTATCCGCCAGGTGAATACGTGGTGATGACAGTGCACTTCCACTTGAAGCGGAAAATGGGCTACTTCATGATTCAAACGTATATCCCCTGCATCATGACAGTAATCCTCTCCCAAGTGTCCTTCTGGATAAATAAGGAATCAGTCCCGGCTCGAACAGTCTTCGGTAAGTATTACTCACAAATCCCGCCATTCTGTAGAATACGTCTGTTGAGAGGCAGAGAAGATGCAAATGTGAAGAGGGAAGTGCCTCTTCTGTGCCGTCTCTGTCTCCATTTTTTGTAGCTGTGTAGCCAGAGCATTCGACGTTCTGTCTTTAGCCTCTCACACAACGATTAATTAAATGTGTGTTATACTTCTATTTTTGTTATCCATCAAAGTGGCAGTTGCATTTGCCAATACGCCCACTTGTATAGAAACAGAAGTGTTCGGTCCCCACTGTGGGTGGAGTCAGAAATGAAAGAGTACACCTTTAAGCTGGGAACCTTGTGCACCTTTCATGGAATTAGTGTACTTTACCAGATGTTCATCACATATCCTCTGTCTGTTTGCCTGGTCTCCTATCAATTCCACACCACCTTTCCCTTCGTTGCGTAATCAGACTTTTACAAGTGCTCTGTGTAAATCTGCATTTCTATATTGCATAATTGAATATCCATTTCTTGTATTATAGTCTTCAGTCTTATTCTTTTTCATGCCCATTTAGTTTGCTGAACTGAAATTAACTTTAGCACTTAATTAACCTCTCCTGGAATTTTTCTTAGTGAGTTGTAGACATGGATAGAATTTTAGCTAGCTTGTGACTAGTACTTTTTAGACGGGACTAATAGAAAATGAGCCAAACTACCCTGTCGGCTAGTAAAGTGTTTCTCTTTTGAAATATCCCATAGCACAGATTTTGGACACGGGCTAGTAAAAATTGCTGTCTACTAGCCTGGCTGGCCAGTGCCCAAAATCCTTCAATTCCATGCCTGGTTGTAGAGGATTAGCTGTGTAGGATAGGGTCCTTTTAGTATAGAGAAATCTAGTGCATGTGGCTGAGTAATGTAAGGTCAGTGGTTTCTGAGGTGTACTGTTGTCCTCCTGCTAGCTTCTTCTATTTCTTCAATATTGATTGCTGGGATGTTGGTTATATGGGTGATTGCTGGGGTGTTGGTTTTATGGATGATTGCTGGGGTGTTGGTTTTATGGATGATTGCTGGGGTGTTGTTTATATGGGTGATTGCTGGGGTGTTGTTTATATGGGTGATTGCTGGGGTGTTGGTTATGTGGGTGATTGCAGGGGTGTTGGTTATGTGGGTGATTGCAGGGGTGTTAGTTATATGGATGATTACTGGGTGTGTGTTATATGGGTGTCTATGAGGATGTGTGACTTTCATGGGCACCACTGTAAAATAATTGGAGGATATTTTGTTTGGGAAAAGTACTGTTTTGGCTGATCCAGTGGGGTTGGTAGTTGAAAATACAGTAGGTTTAATGTCATGTGAAGGTAATTGCTTTTTGCTCTTGCATGTGTTGATGGAAATATACATTTCTTTATGAGCACCCACTTTTGGCACTTTGTTACATGCTACTCCACATGATGTTGGTTACTGCATCTGTTTCATCTGTGGGCCTATTCATTTAGCCCGCTGACTTTCTTTCAGGGACACATATCGCTGACTCAATGGGTTCTACTCATATCTCAGCAGCTGTAGAGGCCAGTGTGTGTTATTCCACAGCCACATTGATTCATACAACGCTCCAATGCATCCCCTCAGTCCCCTCCCGTCTCAGTGGCAAGCTAATGAAACTGTCCAATATGTGACAGGAGGGTGTCGTGGGAACATAAATATTGTTGCATTGGCCAATCCCCCGGGCTGTGGGGCTGTTACAGTTCCTCTCGTCTCTCGCGTGTGTGTGGGAGTGTGCACTAACGTACAGGCTGACTGGCATTTTCTTCCCTTCTCTCCTCTTCCCACGATATAACGTTCCATTTTCTGACTCTGTGACTCCAAGCCTGGCACATATAATGGTTGTAGAGGAGGGAAAAAATATGTTGACTTGAGGGATGATTAGCAAAGCTCCCCCTGGAGGCTCAAGGTGTTATTGTCTGGTGATGTTGGAATTTGACATTGACGTCATATAAAACTAGCCTGGTCTCAGATATGTTTATCCAATCAATGTCTGGCATGACAAAGGCCATAGGGGTTGGCAAAACAGCACAATGAGATCTGGGACCAGGCTAATGAAACTGCCTCCGCCTCTTGAACATGCACTGGTCATGTTAACCATTCTGTTCCAATCCAAGCAACCTTCATTAAAGCAATGAGATCCATTCTGTCCCAATCCAATACATGTTATAGCAATGAGACCCATTCTGTCCTAATCCAAGCAATTTTAAAGCAATGAGACCCATTCTGTGCTAATCCAAGCAACCTTAAAGCAATGAGACCCATTCTGTGCTAATCCAAGCAACTCCAAAGCAATGCGTTCTAATCTTAACAATGTGTCACAAGATAAGGAATGAAAATGCATGTATTCCAATAGAAACAGCCATTATTCAAGCATTGGATTGTAATAGCTCATCTGATTAAAATCAGTCACACCTCGTTAATCTGTATCAAGAACGGTTGTGATCTGATCTCGCCAATTAACCCAATGAAAGACACGAATATGAACTAATATCCTAATATTAAAGCTAATATCTACCTCTGGATATTTCGTCCTCGGAATCATACATTACAGAATCGTCCGGTGGTCGGCTGAGTTTAAACACATAATTATGCTGCGAGTCACGTCAGAGCAGGTGGCCTGGCGGTACATATTGTGTCATATCTCTAACATAAAGGTGACTTTCTCTAAATCACATTTATAGCTATTTGCTAATAATCCCAAGGACATGTGACCTACAAGTTTACTGTAACTCCCCAGTTATTGTAATGGTATGATCCTTGGCGCAGGTCGGATTGGTTATTGTTTAAAAAGGAATTAGAGAGGAGGGAAAGTAGGTATGCTACGGGGTTGCTAGGGCAATCTCATTAAGAGGGAACGCATTGGAAGCAAAGGTCAATAGGTCATCGACTGGAGGTATACAGGTCATTCTAGTGTCTTTCATGTGTTTTTCATATTTAGCATTAAGGCTGTCATGCATTGCTTTGTGTGCTGAATTTTCTAAATCATTTTCATAGATTTTGTAAGAAGTTGTACACCTGAACTAGCACACCTGATTCAATTAGTTATGTGATTGATGATTAGTTGATCAGTTGAATCAGGTGTGCTAGCCCTGGAACAGATCAAATACATTGAACAGCTGGGGGGTCCCTGAGGAAAGGTTTGAGTCATTCTGATATAGAGGATGGTTAGGCCTACTGTTTTAGTTTAGTGTGTTGATGTAACTTGTATTATTTTGACTACAGCCAAGGTTAAACTTTTTCTCATTTTCAGGCATCACCACAGTCTTGACCATGACCACGTTGAGCATCAGCGCGCGCCACTCCCTCCCCAAGGTCTCCTACGCCACAGCCATGGACTGGTTTATTGCCGTGTGTTTTGCCTTTGTCTTCTCCGCCCTCATCGAGTTCGCTGCCGTCAACTACTTTACCAACGCGGAGATGGAGAGACTGAAAAGGAAGCCGGCAAAATGCCCACCGGCCCCCCAAACAACCCCAGTGAAAGTGAAGGATATGGAGGAAGTTCTGCAGGTGAGACTTCCCTTTACCCTTCAGAGACTGACGTGTGCACTCCCCTTGCTAATTTGTTTGCTAATCTCATCAAATGGAGATTCAATTCCAGTCTAAAATATCAGCGATATTGAAAGGCCATGTTTTTCAAACTTTCCGATTTGCTTTAAAGACTCTTGTGACAGATGAGAATTAAAGAAGCGTTTACAATGACTGGCATTTCATTCATCACATGGTGATCACCCATTCAAAGAAATGCATTGGAAATGTCAGACAATACTATAACTGAAAGTTACTTTATCATTGATAGTTTGAAGTATCTCGCCCCCCCCCCCCCCCCCCTCTTTCTCTGTACCGCTCTTTCTTTGTACCCCTCTTTCTCTCTCTCTCTCCCCCTCTCCATGGTAGCATGAGCTAGAAGCATGATGACGATTCACTTCCTGAAGGCCAAATAAGAATCGTAAATGGTGAACACACATTAAGTTTGGCCTGTTTAGAGTACAGCTGTCTGCTTAGATCAATGCACGCCATTTGTAATCCAGCGCAAAGGCTTAGCAATATTATCCCTAAAAATTCTAAATGTGCTCTGAATGTCCTACATGTGCTTGCTTTCTTGTGATTAAAAAAGACTCTCCAGCATTTTAAGATACACGTGTTTTGAAGACATGCTTTATAGAATGGGTAACGTGTTAAATAGTAATTATAATAATTGACCTATAGTTGCAATGTGACGCAAACATGTTGTTGTTCAGCATTTTACAATCTGTTCTCTTGAAAGCATATGCGTGCCTAAAGCGTGTGTAATGGGGTTTGACCAAACATGTTTTTATTGAATTCATTACTCCATACATGTGATCTATCAGGAACACAATCCTACATTTGAGGGCATTACATTGGGTGTTACATTTCTTGCGTCACAGTCCAACTGTTGATTGATGGCTGAAACCCACCAGAAAACAGCCATACATTCCCCCTGTGTGGCCCGAAGACTACTTAGTTTCTCTGTGGATCTCAAATCCTCGTGTGGAATAATCTCGCCTGAATGAAGTTTAGTGACAACGGCACATCAATGGATTAGCAGGTTGCCACGGCAACGCAGCCGGGTCACGTGTGTGTGTGTGTGTGTGTGTGTGTGTGTGTATAGGTTTCAGATGCCTCTTTTCCTAGAGAGCCGTGGCCCCAGCCCCAGTGGGGAAATCTGCTCGGCATTAGGCCCTGTGGCGCAGATTTTTCTAAGCATTACCTTCCAGCCATAGTGTTGTCAAACTTAGCCTAGAATCCACAGTTCTCCGCCTCACATCTCTCAGACAGGAGGCCATATGGTTAGCTGTTTAGAAACATTCCATTGGGAGTCAGTGGGGGATTTATCACTGGTGAGGCTGTGGTTAGAGTGCAGCAGCACCCTCTACTGGGGTTGCCAAGCCTGAAATACTATGATTGCTCTCAGGAGATGAGCTCTTTTGCTGTTTTACTGTACTGCCACACCACCCCATGGAACAGTGCTTGTGACATAAGTTTGTGTGAAATTACTGAAAGCCTACCCAAATAACATCTTTGAGCTGGGTTATTCTACCATACAGACTAAAGTAAGCCAGTCATATTCAGGCCCATAGGCCAGGTTTAGAATGGGAGGTTTCTGGCTGTTTTATCCTGATAGTCCTCTAGCACGGAGAGGTCTATATAGTTCATATTTATCAGCACAATACCATTGTCATATTTTACCTTCCCACAAAGAATTAAGTGAATGTCTAATTTCAGTCAAATGTCTGTTGCACAGTTCACTGCAATATGGGTTTCTTGCTTATTTTTCCTCCTCCACAGCATAACCCTGATACCAATGGGAACCTTCGCAAACGGATGAACTATATGTCCCAGCGAGACATCCAGAATGCTGAGTCATACAGCACAGCAGCTACAGGGGTAACCAGGAGACAACCCCAGTCTGGCCAATCGTCTTCATCCACGGGGTCGACTGGGGACACCATCATCCTACCCCACTCCAGCCCCGGCCCTGCCAGCCAACCGAACACCTCCTTCACCACCCTGTCCGTCAAGAACACGCCCCCGGCTCCACCCACCACCCCGACAATACCAGCCAATCAGAGCCAGCCCACTGCTGACTCCTCCCTCCAGGACCTCCTAGGACCTAGACTGGAGCACATTCAACTGATGGGTAAAAATGAGCCCAAGCAGTCGCCATGCTCCCAGCCGACCACCACCGGTATGGGCGGGACCAGTAAAATCGATAAGTACGCTCGCATCCTGTTCCCAGTGTCCTTCGGAGCCTTCAACATGGTCTACTGGGTGGTTTACTTGTCCAAAGACACTATGGAGGCCAAATTTCGAGGCCAAATCTAGTTTCTAGCTCCTCTAGGGGTGATCTTGGGAATCATTTTCTACACACTGTATAGTGACGGGATAACAACAATGGGTTCTCTTGAATCCTATCAGAGCTCTGGAGAAACGAAAGATGACATGACAAGGAAACCAAACATGCTGGACAAGAGCCTTAAATAATTACACCTAGGAATACTAATCTCAGAACATCTGTTTCATTTTCTAGAGGGCTTCTGAGAATGCGCATGGTAATACAACCATTCCAAATATGTCTGAATCAAACAAATCACAACTAGGCCATACCCTGAGTGGCCATATCCAATATGCAATACAGTAACGGTTTGATGGATTGGTTAGTTTTAATGTTAGTAAGTACGGTCACTGACGCAAAATACAGTAATTACTGATCTTAGCGAAAACGGCTAATAGATCCCTCTAGTCTTAGCAGGCATTATTACAATGACAAAGGATTAGGAGTCACAATATCGCTGAGGGTGAGCCGGACACGCTACAAGTCACAAGGTGTCAAGAAGAACAGAGATGCATTGACAAGCAGATTTGGGGTGTATATTCTCCCTTACCCAGATATCTACTGGTGTTTATCAGTATGTCGTCATTTGTTCTGGTATCAGATGTAGATCCATTTTTGTCCACTCAAATCTACTTTGCACTCCCAAGCCTGTACAGCGAACCTCGACCAAGCTTTGTTAACAAGAGTAGAATGAGGTTACCATACATGCTGGCCTACTTTGCTCAGTACCCTACAAACAACATTTCCAGGGGATAAGGTTCCTCTAAGCCCTATTAGTTCAATATTCTGAGTACATTCTCTCCAACAACATTCTAGGGAGTCTTTGGTTGAATGTTCAACTATGAAATGATGTGTGTTTCTTTTACGTGGTCTGTTTCTGGAACAGTGTATTAATGTATTCATTAAACATAAAATAAGAATATTGATAACTCACAGAGGAATATATTGTAGGAATCTGGTGAAACCCTTTTGTTTTAGGAACATTTCCTCTGTTCAGGGATGTTAATTTCTTTGCATATGTGGGGACCTGATTGAGGGTTTTCATGGGCCTTTCATGTGCGGCACCTGTTATTGTCCATCATGAGGTCAGAGGAAGGGTCATTCCCCATATCATCATTTGTTACATTGGTGTAGAATGCAACTATGAGTCCATCAGAGACCACAAGTTATGTCGGTTAGGGACTTGAGAGATCGGGAGGAACATGTATAGTGACTATGCAATTCTCTCTGGGCGTTTCCTAGTGCATTAGCCTTGAGTGCTGAGGGTCTTTAGGGTCCTATACCAACTTTGGATAGCTTTCCACTGATAAGGTACAAAGTTCCACATTTCTCAGTCCTAAATGTGCTATGTCCATGGCATCTATGCAACCTCTCTTATAGTAAAAGTATACTGCTGTCTCCCTGAGGACAGCTCCGCTCTCGTTATCAGCTGAGGTGATGTCATCTGCAGAGGCATGGTTAGTGACTTTCCTAATGCCTGGTTTCCTGCTAATGGCTATTATCACCCAGACAGGTCTTACATAGTTGGCCCCTCAGTCACTGTTGACATAATAGTGCATTAAGTTCCTGCAGATGGGGCTCAAAACAGAGAGGCTGATAGACAGCTCAATATGTCTGCCTCAGCCTCATGTCTCCTTGATGCACTCGTGTGAAATTGATTCTGCACTCCCAACTACACACACACAGAATCACACATCCACGTACAACACACACACTCTTTAAGGAACTTGTTCGCAACCGGTGGCATGGTGTGTTTTGATGCATTTTGTGTGTTCTTTTCCCCAGCTGTCCCCAGTATTTTCTCTCAATAACACACCTTGCCTAGTGATTGATCAGGTGTCACGGGCAGTTCGCCTTGCTTGTTGAAATAATTTCAGGCTAGACTGCGGCCGGCTAATGAAAGTTGGGTCTTACCTAAAGAGCTCCTGGTTGCTGTGTGGGAGCAGCGAAACAAGTGTAGCGAGTCTAGTGTGTATATGCAGAGAGCACTTGCAGAGGATGTGGTTGACTGGTTACGTCTGATACAAAAGCATCCCCCTGGGTGTTCAGCCACAGTACAGCAGAGGGGGAGGGAGGTCATTATGCAGGCCCAATAAAGGAACACATCGACATCACTTTTATTCGTACAGGCCCTCCGTATGTTTTGGTCTACGTCTTGAATATCTAAATGAGACTGCTTAGAAGAAGACCTGCGGATATGATGTGTTAACTCACCGCAAACCCAGGGCTAATCTGTCCACCGCTTAAGCCCAATGGTTGAATAAATGTGGCCCCTAAAGATGTTCTCTGACATGGTCCTGAAGGTCAGTAGATCAATTGATGGGACATAAGCTAGTTATAAAAGCAATGTACTTTCAAGTCAATAATATGTGCGATTACTTTTCAGTGTAATTGTGTTTTACACAAAAGACTTGTGTGGTTTGTTATGTGGCAAGCATCATTTCAGCTTGGAAATCACATGAGGCTTCCTCCACCAATTTGAACATGTCTGTCATACTGGACTCAGATACTGAGCTTTGTCTTTGTTTTCTGTTTTAGGGATGATTTCACAGACTTAGATCAGCCTATTCCTATCTACTGCCACTGGAAGAGAATCCGATTTGTAATTGACTTAGCAATGTAAGTCTTTGTCTCTGAGAATAACTGGAGATATTTTTTTTTCATTGTACAAGCAGTTATGTGAGCAAATATCCATAAATGCTCCTTGGACTGCCTCCAGAACCAAGCCCAGGCGAGGAGTAAAACTGCGAGAGGGATTGGGATGGCATACACGTAGGTGGAATAAAAAAAGGCATTGTTACTTCTTTCCAAGAGGTTAACCCTTACACAAAATGGTGAACTCCTGACTGTACATACTCACAACAATAACCGAATGTCTTTGTACAAAATACTGACGTTGTGTGTTTTGTAGTCAAGAGAATATTTACCATTGCAATTGGCTATGCAAGACGAACATGTTAAAATTGTGACATAGTGCAGGTGCCCATTCTGGGCCTTCTGAGAGGAAGTGACATCACTCTCAGCCAAATAAACAGAGTGCATAATGTGACATTGATGGGTCTGGTTTCTTGATCTTCTCTTTCTATAATGTTAAAGTAATTCATATGTTATGTGGTCAGTCATTAGGCTGTCATTTTCCCAGCCACATGTCTTCACCCTATTTGGTAAAAAGGCTTACTGTGGTGCACAAAAGAATCTGTGAATCTCTTGGTATAAATGTTTAATGGCATCCATATCAGTACAACTTCAGTCATGGTCCTCAAACCTCACCCCTTGCTCAGGTAAAAAACATCAACCATCCAGTTCAGTTCTCTCTGTTTTTGGACTTCCTAACCCTTATGGCTAAAATGTTAGTAAATGCAGTGACAGCCCTGGCCTTAATTTAATAATATATTGCCTGTAAATAACATGAACAGTTTGTTGGTGCTCGACTTGAGAGGTAATTTCACAAAGCAATTAAAGCATAATTAAGAAAAATGACTTCATAGATGGTTGGCTGAGGGCTTGTCATTGACAAGTGCCAGGCAATAAGCTGAGGGGCTCTGACTCATGCTTGTTATAACCTGCTGCTGCTATCCCAATTTTACTCACATCTCACTGGTTAGCATGTCACAGCAGTCAATGATGTGTAAGCAACTCGACAACAACCCCAAACAGGAGTGACATGAGAACATTTCTCAATTAGCGGAGTATTGTGTCTGAGTACAGTCTTGGCATTTTTTTTCATGACCCAGAACAGTTTTGACTGGTCATGTAGCCCATTTATTTTTGGGGGGTTATGGTAAGACTGTTATACGTTTCATAATCAAGGGTTATATTTCGTTTACTTGAAATTATTGGAATCCTACTTTGTTTCCTACCCCAACTTTGTTTCCTACCCCAATATCAACACACATCCTCCTCGCTCCTCCCCCAGGTACATAAAAAGGCATATCATTTAGGTCAGTACACTAGTCTGTCCTGCTTTAAATATGTTTAGTGTTATGCCCCCTGCTGACATGTAATGATGTTACACCACAAACTTAAAATAATGTGGGAGCGGTCATTATGAAGTCTTATCAAGATTTTATACAGTCAGAATTTTCTCTGTAATATGTCTTGCTGTCTAACCTAAAAAAGGAGAATTGTGCATTGTTCTCTTAGAAAAATTTAACGTTTCAGGTGAAATAGACAATAGAAACTAGGGCAGGGGTCTCCGGTGGTGGAAAAAGTACCCAATTTTCATATTTAAGTAAAGGATACCTTTAAAAGAAAGTGACTCAAGTAAAAGTCACCCAGTAAAATACTACTAGAGTAAGTCAAAGTATTTAAATGTACTTAAGTATCAAAAGTAAAAGTATAAATCATTTAAAATTACTTGTATTAAGTGAACCAGATGATTTTCTAGTTTATATTTTATTTTACAGATAGCCAGGGGCTTAGGGAATATTCCTAGATTGATTCAAGGTCAAGAGAGGGTTAGGGAACCTGCGGTTCTTGGACACCTAACAAGTTCACACACATCCATACACTTTCCCTTGTTGTTCATATATTTAGGTTATTCTCAAACCTCAAAGTCCAATTTTGATGGGGATTTTTTTAAATGTTCATTCGATTGACTCGTAAGTGCGTCAATAGACTCTTCTTAAGGATTGGACCCTTTTTTTCAAATTTTGCCTAAAATGACATACCCAAATCTAACTGCCTGTAGCTCAGGACCTGAAGCAAGGATATGCATATTATTGATACCATTTGAAAGGAAACACTTTGAAGTTTGGGGGGAGTGGGTGGACACTGATCCCGTAGAGGTTAATTCACATATGTAATTCCGCAGATGAATCATACACAAGACTGGAGGAGAGAAGAGAGTAAAATTATACAGAATATGTTTCTGTATGGATTTATCGTTTCATGATTTCACCTGAAAATCCAAGTGGGGAGAAATATGAAAGTTTGGGAGTGTCATTTTCAGGCATGTGCCAAGCCTGTTCCCTAGTTGCGTCTATGTAATCAATGTTCTTTATTTTGTACCTCATCATTCCGGTTCATATCAGGGGAAGCATTTGGGGTTGCCATTACACTTGAGCAAACAACTCAAAAGCTACACCTCCATTATTTCTAATTATGTGCAAAACATGTTTCATCATTTAAACAAAATTATTTCAGCGAGACCTATCCATGTAGGTGTGTGTAACCCGTTTTAATTAATGAAGGTATTTATTCCTCCTAGAGTGCATACTTAATTGGAGTGCAATAAGCAACACCTGCAACTGAGGAAAAGCTATACATTTGTGAAGCACGACAGAGTTCATGTTACCATCTCGGTCAGGGCACAGTAATCATATGCATTTATTAAATATTGCAAAATGTTTAACAGATTCATGAACAACACAATAACAAGGTACTGTAACTGCCAAAATAAAGGACCCCCCCCCCCCCACCAACATAATGCATCTTAATAGGGCGTTGGGCCAACACGAGCCAGAACTGCTTCAATACGCCTTGGCATACAGTAGATTCTACAAGTACCTGGAACTGTATTGGAGGGATGCCACACCATTCTTCCACGAGAAATGACATCATTTGGGGTTTTGTTATTGGTGGAAAACGCTGTCTCAGGCGTCGCACCAGAATTCTTTTTCAATTGGGTTGAGATCTGGTGACCAATATAGGGCATAGCATATGGCTTACATCGTTTGATTGCGCAACAAACTATTCAGTGCCCTGTGAATGGGGGCATAGCCATTGTAGCCAAAATAATGGCCTGCCCAGGATTTTTATACATGATCCTAGGTAATGATGGGTTTTTAATTGCTTAATTAACTCAGGAACCACACCTGTGTGGAATCACCTGCATTCAATATACCTTATCCCTCACCTGTATGTCAAATGTCATCATTGTATTTAACTTCTTTTTTTTTTACAGGGACTAGAGTCCTACATATAACCTTTCTCAGCAGAGAAGGTTTCTCTATGGAATTACGGGTTCTTAAAGCGTTCTCTGTTGGGTGAACAGGTTCTACCTGGAAAGGGTTCTACAGGGACAAGCCATAGAATCCTTCATGAAAGTTATGTTTTTCCAAGAGTGTGGACATCACTACTGCCTTTATGACCTCCTAAAGCAAATCCTTCAGTGATCGACAGGGACAGGGATAATAAGTCTAATTACTGGTTACAAAATGACCAAACTTTTCTTCATTATCTTGACAGAGAACATCTAATGGCCATTTCTGAGACTGTTCTCAGACAACCCTCAGTAGAGAATTTCTTACTTGGCTACGTTTAGACGGACAGCCCAATTCTGACATTTTTTCCCCCACTAATTGGTCTTTTGACCAATCAGATAAGCTCGGAAAAAGATCTGATGTCATTGGTCAAAATACCAATTAGTGGAAGAAAGATCAGAATTGTGCTGACTGTCTAAACACAGTACTTTTTTATCTTATCAGAGGAATCTTGTGAGACATACCATGATGATAATGAGACCCTCCAGAATCCGGGGGGGGGGGGGGGCATGATGGGCTGGTCCAGTACAGTGGTCAATGGCAAAGACTTTATAAGAGCTATTTCTCTTCTTTATTTGACATTTTAAGACCAATGTAGTCGGAAAAGGAGAAAATAAATGGTGAGAAATGATTGTATGACATCAGAACATCCTGTAACATTATGGTAATAATATAGCTAACTACATAGTACATTGAATTAATAAGCCAATTTTGTAACAAATTGAGCAATTATACATAATTCATTGAACCCATTAGCCTTATAACCTCTCCATCTCTCTCATTGTTGTTCTCTCACACCCTCGCTCCCTCTCACTCATACATAAACACACACATACACACATTCTCTCACTCCCACACACACACACACACACACCCACACAGTCCTTGCTACCTGTAAAGATGTAACACGGTTTGTCTTTTCCTCCATGGAGCAGTGTGGTCTTTATCGGTGTCACAGACCCTCGACAGCCTCTTCATCTGTATTCTGCAAGGCTTGTTGCCGAGGCAACAAGGCATGAAACAGGTCTAGCAGTTCCAGCAACATGTGTGGGATCAGCTGACCAAAATGATGATAATGTACGGCTGATTTAAGTGTATAATTTATGTTCTCATAAATCACTGATTGATGTCAATTGCCTTTGTTATACATTTTCCTCATATTTCCAGCATGTATAGTTTAGATACAATTACAGTAATATCTTATCTTGCCATTTTATAATAACGTAAATGCATGAATGCCCAATATCATTACGTAAGGAGAATATGTGGAATTTGTCTATTTTGAATGCACCATATCTTGGCTGGTAACATTGCAACCTTCCCCTCACAGATGATATACCTATATTATGAGAAACAATTTAGATAATAACTATTGAGAGTAAAGACCATTTTAAATAAAAATACAAAACAAACATGGGAAGTGATCTGTTGAGTTACAGTAATGTGTCTCCAGCAGAGGACGCTGTCATCACCGTCATCATCGATAGTCCCACAGTCTTTATTAGAGAATGGCATGGCCCCCTCTGGTTACCCCATTGGATCACAGCAGAAATGTGACCTTTTTCAAATACTTTTTTTTTTAGTTGTCTGCTTATTTTGGTTCATTACAAAACTCAATTTAAGAAAAGTACAACATGTCTAAAGATTACTTTTCAACATTGCCTGCTCCCAAGTGTTCACACTACTTAGGAAAACGTAATATTGTATGGCTACCCGTATGCCCCTTTTCACGAAGGCGCTAGAAGCCACCTGAGAGAATGAGTGCTAGCCATTAAGCTAGGCAAGACCAACAACACAAACTATACAGCTACAAGTACTTAGTGGAGTTACAAACAGACTATACTAAACAAATTAAAAGTATTTCCTGTGATGAAATGTTTTCCACACACACAGTTACGTGTAGCCTTCTTGAACACTTGAGTCCCAACAATTCCCACTCTCCCACATCGTATAGCCAAAAGCCACAGGGCTCTTCTCGCAGGCTCTATTTCCCTACATGGGTGCATTGTGAACCTTAGGTTGGAATGTTTGACCTAGTTACATGCAGTTTGAACAACACAGCAGCTTTTTGGCATGCTTTCTTATTTCTGTGTAACTAAAAATAGATTACGAAGTTGTCTCTTTTACAATGGGGATCAATGGGAAAGAATGTTTGTTTTCCCTAATTTGTGGGCATGGTCTTCTATGACATAATGGCGGTCCGCAAATAAACGTTAAAGCTGCATGCCGCCACCTACTGTGCTGGAGTGTGTGGTCATTCACGGTTTACAACATTTCTAAATCCTCCTGCCAAACTCAGTACTTCTGAGAAAATAAAAAGAGCTGTACTAACTTCTAATAGATCCTCCCCATCCCCCAAATCCCTTTCAAACCCCCCCAACCCCATCCAATCTCATTGACCCCCCCCCCCCCCCCCAATATTTCCCTCCCTTTTAAAATACTTAACAATATAACAACACATCCTCCACCGTTTCATTGACCATACACTCCAGACACAAACCATTCACATGCTTGCCAACCAGACATAATGACGAGTTTGAATCTTGATCCAACAACCTTTATTTGGAGGGCTCAGAGTCCCATCTTTTCTTCCACACATCTATCAAAATGGCTTTGATCTTACATTTGGCCTCACCTCTACCCAGTGGAACATTAATATCAATCATATCTAATTTCAAAGCTCTTTTGGCTAACTGGTCTACAATTTCATTCCGTTCCACACCCGAATGTGCTGGGACCAGGGGTGGAAATAGTACTCAATTGTCATACTTTAGTAAAAGTAAAGATACCTTAATAGAAAATGACTCAGGTAAAAGTGAATGTCACCCAGTAAAATACTACTTGAGTAAAAGTCTAAAAGTGTTTGGTTATAAATATACTTAAGTATCAAAGTAAATGGTATTGCTAAAATGTACTAAAAGTATAAATAATTTCAAATTCTTTATATTAAACAAACTAGATGGCACAATATTATTTTTATTGGCGGATAGCCAGGAGCACACTCCAACACTCAGCCATAATTTACAAACAAAGCATTTGTGTTTAATAATCTTACAGATCAGAGGCAGTAGGGATGTCCAGGGATGTTTTCTAGATAAGTGTGTGAATTGCACAATTTTCCTGTCAAAATGTAACAAGTACTTTTGGGTGTCATGGAAAATGTATGGAGTAAAAAAGTACAGTATTTTCTTTAGGAATGTAGTGAAGTAAGTTGGCAAATACCCAAAAAAACTACTTAAGTAAAACTACTTTAAAGTACTACTTAAGTACCACTGGCTGGGACCCAACAGTTTTTCAATTATACATAATAACATTAATACGTAGGTCACACCTATTAGATTTACCAGATGATAAACTATTCAATACAGATGGAAAATCTGAGCATACTATAATTCTAACAGGTTGTACGTCCTCCACCCACTTGAGGGCAATTACTATCGCCAACAGTTCAACTGAGAATACTGACAATTCATCTATTAGTCATCTACATATATGCACATCCTTGGATCCATCTGTGAAAAACTTGTCCACCATTTTTCCTATATCGCTGATTTCTATCCAATCTTTCCTTCTCTCAACCAAGGTTTGATCGACAAAAGGATCTGGGAGCAATCATGGAGGAACATCCCCTATCACCACAGAAGGGCCCACCTCCAACTCTCTCAAACCCCTCTCGTCAGCAAGCTTTACAATTGTCCAACCAAAACCCCCACCCCCACTAGTATATTCCCAACAGTCATCTAGAACAGTAGCAGTGGGATGCTCAATCTCACAGCCTTTCAACCTAACGCAATAAGCGAATTAAATGTTTTTACGCCGTATATTCAAAGGCATCTCCCCTGCCTCCACAGATGTTTATTTAAATGCACCAATACATATACTTAAAGCTATATACTGGATTCTATCCAGCCTCTGAAGCCAAGTTTTGGCTGCTGTTCCATAAACTATACACCCATAATCAATTGTAGTCCTGATCAGAGCTCTATAAATATCCATCAACGATTGTCAGTCAGCACCCCATTCATAACCAGAGACCGTGTGCATAAGATTAACCACCTTCTTTCACCTTGTTTCAACATTTATGACATGATATTTCCATGTATATCACTCATTGAACCATAGACCCAAACATTTATACTTAGAAACCCTCCCCATTGTCTGTCCATACAGAAACAACTGTATGTTATCAGCAACTTTCCTCTTCTTCTACTGACAATTTAAAACCCCAGTCAATCGACCATACATCCATTATAGCTTCTTGAATAGATTTGATCACAAGAGACTTTCCTTTTCGTTCTTCCAAATAGCTCCATCATCAGCATATAGGGATGGCCCAATACCCCTGCCTACATTCGAAAACAATCATTAATCATAATGTTGAACAAAATTGGACTGATAGCGCTGCCTTGAGGAATACCATTGTCAACTTCATAGCCATCAGATAAAATTGATGCTATTTTAACTCTAAAAGAGTGATTAAATGAGAAGGCCAAAACCCAGTTATATAATCTCCCACCAATACCAAGTCATTCCATCTAATTGTAGTAGTAGGCCTTCTCTCCACATAGTGTCATAAGCCTTTTCAATGTCAAAAAAGACAGTAGCCATTACTTCTTTCAAGAGTTTTTTTAACTTCATTGCTCACCTTTACCAATTCATATAAAGTATATCTACCTTTACAGAATCCACTTTGAAAATGACTCAATAAACCTCTTTGTTCCAGGAAATATGACAATCATCTTTTCCATCAGTTTACACAAGTTAGAGGGCAGTGCTTTTGGTCTAAAACTATCAGCACATGAAGGCTCCTTACCAGGCTTTACAAAAGGTAATATTACTGCATGTTTCCAACCAGAAAATAGAACCCTCTCACTCCAAATCTTGTTAAATAATCCCAGGAGAACATGTATGACCTCCACAGGTAGATGCTTAACCATTACATGGCACAATATGGGGCTGTATATCCACAACCTATTAACACATCTCATCTATGCTAAAAACTGCATCCAAAGAAGAGTCAACTGTATTCCTTTTCTTATACATATTAAAATGATTATTTAAAATCTCACACCTGCGTTGCTTATATACTTCATCCAAAGTAACCCCACTATGTACCCTAGCAAGCGTCTTCCCCAACAAGTCAGCTTTTCCTTCATCAGTTAGACATTTTTTGACCCATAACCAAAACTGGAATTCGAGTTGACTTGCTTCTTCCAGTCATCTTTTTCAACATAGACCATACCCCAACTCAGTACCCCTGCCTATTGTAGAGCAGAACTGTCTCCATGTATTTATCTTGACAGACTTAATGACCCTACGTACTAAAGCCCTCTTCCTTTGGAAATCAAGTAGATTCTCAGGAGTCATATACCTACACAACACTCTGTAAGCCCTATTTCTTTCTCTAATAGCCACAGTGATCTCTTCAGTGCACCAAGGAACCACCTTCCTTTTCTCACCCACTTCACTCAATGGTACATATAAATTCGCAGCACTCAAAATCAGAGAGGATGCAGAGACCGCACATACATCAACCGGCCTCTCTAAAGACAACTGTCCAACAGACTATAAGCAATGATCACCAAACTTTTCCAAGTCTGCTTCATGAAAGTGCCATCTTCATGAATGGTACTCTATCTGGAATAGTAGCATCACAATTCATGGTATACCAAATGATCACTTCCAACAGTAGAATCATTCATTATATTCCATTCACACATACAGTTGAAGTCAGAAGTTTACATACACCTTAGCCAACTACATTTAACCTCAGTTTTTCACAATTCCTGGCATTTAATCCTAGTATAGATTCCCTGTTTTAGGTCAGTTAGGATCTTCACTTTATTTTAAGAATGTGAAATGTCAGAATAATAGTAGAGAGAATTATTTATATAAGCGTGTATTTCTTTCATCACATTCCCAGTGGGTCAGAAGTTTACATACATTCAACTAGTATTTGGTAGCATTGCCTTTAAATTGTTTAACTTGGGTCAAAAGTTTCAGGTAGCCTTCCACAAGCTTCCCACAATAAGTTGGGTGAATTTTGACTCATTCCTCCTGACAGAGCTGGTGTAACTGAGTCAGATTTGTAGGCCTCCTTGCTCGCACAAGCTTTTTCAGTTCTGCCCACATTATGAGTGATTTTATATCTTTGGGCCTCTCTAGCCTCTTTCTGCACCTGACATCCACCAAATGTTGCCTTAACATTGTTCCCACATTCACCATAATCATGTTCCCCTCCACACTTGACACATCTTTTCCTTCCTTTGCACAGAGCTGCTACATGTCCCATTATTTGGCATTTAATGGAGGTGGGACAAGCTCTCTAACATTGAAAGCAAGGAAGCCCATCTGTACTTTCTTAGGTAAAACCTTCTCAAACATTAATAGTACTGACAGGCGTTCACTTCTCTGCCACTCTTTCTGAACAGCCTATTGGATTTAACCACTATGCCCCCCCTCTACATTTTGTTTTATTTAATCTATTGACATAGATAGTGTAACGCAGAAATTAGCCTCAGCTTAGCCAAAGGCTCCAGGGACATGACTTGTGATTTTCTTCCCATTGAGAGTTTTGATTTTCAGAATCTTCCCTTGCTGAACATGGTCAGCACAGAATATTAACAGTCTACCATTACCAATGGGCCGGGCTAATGTGACTTCACCTATCTCTTTCTTAACGGCATTGGTTAATTGAATAAGGTGTTGATGAGACCCCGTGGTCACATCAAATACAATTGCAACTTTCCACTCTGACACATCGTTACTTTTGATTTTCACTACCTTCACACTCTTCATGTTCTCAACACTAGAAGTGCCACTGCTGTCAGCAGCGCTTACAGCAGGGACATTCCTTTTCCTTCTCACCAGACCATCCAGGTCCATGACTGTCATCATCCCCACCCATACCATTAGAACTATCATCCGTGTCGACCACAGTCCAGCAGAGTTGTTGCTAAAACCTCTTCCCCCAATATAGAACGATGGATTCTATTTTGCTTCCTAGTTTGAATTCGAACCCTCGAATGCATCTTCCCCCACCTCGAACTCCTGTGGGCGTGGTCGAGAGGAATTCCTTCTTATGATGTGAATATTGACTCTGAGTATTGTTCAAAACAAATCAAATTGTATTTGTTACATGGGCCATATACAAGAGGTGTAGACATTATATTGAAATGCCTACTTACAAGCACTTCCTCAATGATGCAGAGATTAATTAAAGGGAAAATTTGCTGTAAGTAGCAGTAGAAGTATTGATGTCCGTTAGTTTAATCCAATTAGGTTAGGGATGGTAGGCGAAAAAGTATAGAAAATAAATAAATAAAACATAATATATATATATATTTTAATGAGAAATAAAACACACAAGAATGAAGCTACTGTATATACAAGGAGTACCACTGCCACTGCTGCACTGTGAACAAATCATTCAGGACAGGGAGGGCACATTTTGGCAGGTATTCCCAAACCGTGTCAATCACACTTTCAATTCCTATCCAGATTCCTTTAACTTCATGAATCATCTTGTCGTGTCACTCAGTCATCTTTCCCAGAGATCAACCCATCAGTCCAGTGAGCTTAATGTGATGCATCACTTTTTTTCTGGCTACATAAAGTGTTCTTTGCCAGGGGCACAGAAATTGAGATAATATATCATTGTGCAGCAAATTCCAGTGAATTTTAAGATTTGCTTGACCTCAGACTGTATACTTACTTTCTGTCAGACTGGTCTCCCTTTCATCCATGGAGGTCGTGTACACAGTTCATTCCAGGCTTGACTGGACGGTGGGACTGGGACCCTCAAAGGTCATGGCAATGTGACTGAAGATGCCATTGATTACCTGTCACAGACTCCCAAGTATGTCCAGTAATGGGATCAATCAAAGCAGCCTCCTGGTCTGGAATGACAACAGGGTGATGAGCTGCAGTAATGTCTCCGTGCTGGGGGGGGGAATGATTTAGTGATGAAATCGGGGAATGGATTTCTAAGGTTAAAGGTTTTAATTCAGTTATTGTAATATCATAGTTTAACACAGTACTATTACTACACAAATGAACATGTGCTGTAATACAACCTAATCTTGGAACCTGGAAGCAAATCTCACATGTTTGCTGGCCATTTTAACAGTCCATCAAACTATGTAGCTGTAACCAACAGGGAGAATAAGGAGAGGACAGATAGAATGGTGAAAGTAGCGGCATCAAGGAGAAAGCGCGGCAAACTATTCAGCAGATGGGAGGGGAGAAAGGGCAGAGGGTAAGGAAGGGAGAGAGCGTGTACTGTGTGGTGCAATCTAGATAGCAGTATGGATGGACACATTTGAACATAGATTATCTCATTGCATGTGCTTGTTGACATTAAATGTAGTGACAGGGATGTCACTATGTATTTATATGGACGTTATTTAGCCCCCAACGCCTATGTTGAATTGTGAGATTTGGCTAAGTACAATCTTAGAAAAAAACGGTTCCAAAAGTGTTCTGGGAGAACCCTTTTTGGTTCAAGGTAGAACCCTCTGTGGAAAGGGTTCTCCTATTGGGACAGGCCAAGAACCCTTTTTAGTTCTAGATAGCATCTTTTTTTCTATGAGTGTATTTATTCATTGATTGAGAGGTGGTGTGTTTATTCCTTACCCTTTTTGCAACCACGTCTTTCCCTGTTGAAACAAGAAGTATTTTTGGGGGGGATGTCTCTCAGCTAAGGAGTTATGACTAATTGAATCTGTCTGTAAACTTGTCAAGGTAACCATGTTTACGTTGTTCATCATTCATATTCCTTCCTCGCCATTCAAATGATTTCATGCGCCCACTCACTAGCCACCTACATATCACTGTGCCACCATGGCAATTGCTCTCGATTTGAATGTAGTTTTAAATAAGAAACTGGAGACATAATCGATGTATCCAATAGTATTATAGATCATATAGACTGAATGAGGCAATTCATGCATTTCAAGAAATAAATGAATCATTTACATGTGCAAATATGTGTAGTTCAGATGGAGGTGGTTCCCAAGCACATTGATTTTCCCCCTTCTTCTTCTTTGAAGTATCAACATTCCTCTTTACTCTGAAATATGGATCTGGTATGTGGAAAATTCAATTAGAATAGGATCAAAATTCCACCTCCTTGAGATTGTCATATTTTGTATTTTTTTGCAGAAACAAGGTCTTTCTCCTCCTAAGCCGTTTTCTCTCAGGGGCGGTTACAGCTCATCTCATAGTGTATCATTTAGCACATGTTTTTTCTTAAGAGAAATAAAGATTTAATAAAATGCCACGCAGTATACGCAAGACCCTTGTGTAATTACATATGTATTATGCTATTATTGTTGTGTAGTTACTGGGTTAAACAAGAATAAAACAAGAACATTTATTTTAAATGCATACGCAAATATTGGTCAACCTTAATGCGAACTAATTAAAGGTTTTGAATTAATTGGAAAATTGTTACATCTGTTTAAAACTTTAGCTAGTAATCAATCTTTAGCATCCGTGTGTGTGTGTGTGTGTGTGTGTGTGTGTGTGTGTGTGTAGCGAAAGAGGGGGGAGGGAGCGAGAGAATCGCGGAGCGTGTGTGCCTTTCCCCTGTCACGAGGTAAACTAAATTGGAAGCAGAATTGGAAAATATGACATGCTGAACAAGACCCAGTGACATCAAGGACTATGCATTTATCCGCTATTAAATTATTAAGATAGTGCATGATTTGCCATAACTGTGATCTATTGGTGCTTTGAATTTATAATAAGTATCACTCGTTATTTTCGCGCGGCGTGCTCATTCCATCTTGAGAGACGGCACATCGTAGTGGTTCCGTTGGATTCAACTTTAACATATGGCTCAATTTCTGTACGAATAATTGCTTGCAATTAGGCTACGTCCTGCTTTCCAGGTGAGTCTCCTCGCTGATGAAAAGTCGTTTTGTGATGAGAAAGATATGAGAGTTCCTGTCTGTGTCTCCGCTGATCTCATACATCGTAAGTAGCCTAGCCTAGATATGATGCAGAGTTTATCTCAGTGGGGATACCCCTAAAACATTTCTGCACACGAGCAAGGGATTTTAGAAAGGTGGTTGAGAAGGAGACGCTCTTTTGAACAACAACGACAGTGGAAATTATTATTCATCAGAGGCATGTTAGGCCTATGTGTCAATGAATTCTAATTGCAGTCTCCCTAGTTAACATGGTGTAAATGTTAAATGTAAAAAATACATATTATACGCGCATTCAAATGAATTATTTCCAGTAATACTGTATCTAGGTATTTATTCTATGTGTTTATTGTGTGTTAATTTGAATATATTCCCGTAGAAATAGGCCTACACCTAGAACAAGATACGCAAAATCAACAGCTGATCCATTATGGCACCATTATATATTGTCTTCCCTGGTGTGTAGGTGTACATGCAGCTATGAGGAATAGAGGCCACATTTTTCAATGTCTACTCATCTGCCTCACACTGACGCTCCTCTTGCAAACGAGGTAAGTCCTTGAAAAATATTTTTTTGATCAATTATGTTTTGTCACATTACACAGGAAGACTGAAAGTATACCACTATATCTGGGTTTTGGAATTGAATTCCTTTCGTTTTGTACACTACAATAACCGAATGTAGGGATACTATGTTTTAGTAGCCTAACCTATGAATAGCCTATGTATTTAGCATGGTGAACATCAATCAGGCTTTGTCGACGTGGGGGGGCTTTGAGATTAATGAAGTGGGTGATTTTCTGATTATGTTCCTGTGGGTGGCGATAAAGTACAGTCGCTACTCTGTCTGAAAAAGCAGCGCTCACTTCAGATGCCATTGAGCGTGAGTCACTAATATGTAAATAGCACTTGATTTCAATGCTCAAGGAATGACATTTCATGAGATCACTCAGTTCTCTCAATTGTACCTATGTAACTACTATAGGAATGCATACGTTTGTGTTGGGACACTTTGTAAAGTGGGACCTTTGTACTGTATGGCCAACATACAGTATATGTAGTGTACAGCCTATACTGTGTCTATAGCCTCAGTTTATAACACAGCTTATTTTAGTAAGGTAGTGTAATTCTCAAATTGACCAGGAAGTCTCATGGTTCCAGCATTTTTGGCACATTGCACTTAGGGTCACTGTATCAAGAGCCCTCATGAATATAGCTTGTAGACTGATATTAGTATACATTCAATCAAGGAACCAATATATCAGTCAATTGATTAATCAAGTAATTATCCACATCAATCACATGCAATGAGAGCACATTAAATGAATTTATGCCTCTTCCGATTATTGGATTCATGAATATACAGCTCTGATGACATTTGCATATTCAATTGTGTTTTTGCTCCCAGATCAGATGGCACACAAATGTTCAGCTCATAACTGGGTCATCTGGGAGGGTGCTTGGGAAAGGGGGAGTGTGTTATTTTACCTTTTGACTTGATCTCCTCTTTCATTCCCTCCGGAATAACTATGCAAAATCCTCATCAATCTGACTTGTCTGTCTCCCAGGCCAGTGATTGCTGATCCTACAACAGATGCCTTCAAGAACAATATCACTCTCTTCACACGGATCCTTGACAGACTTCTAGATGGCTATGATAATCGTCTTCGACCCGGCCTTGGGGGTAGGGAATATCTCTTGGCTTCATTAACTATGACAAAACAAGCTCAGGGCCAGTATTCATAAAGGGTCTCAGAGTAGGAGTGCTGATCTATGATAAGTTTATCATTTTAGATCATAATTCATAACATTACATGGACGGGGAGACCTGATCCTAGATCGGTACTCCTACTCTGAAACACTATGAATACGGTTCCAGTTTGTGAACAAACATTTTAGAAAGACATGGCATAAATTCACATCACAGATTGTGATGACTTTAACTCTCTTGGCTTCATTTGATTCATTTTCCTGTCAGGTTTAGTGGCAGTATTCCTCACAGTATTTCCGTCAGCATGCAGAAGAAATAGTGCCAGCGATGCGTCTACTTGTCTTGTAATGTGTGAAATAGTGTGATCATAAATCATGTAGAGTGTAGCTGTGTGCCCAGCATACATTTGTGTGGAGAAGCAAAATGCAGTTCAGACAATGTTTCCCCCATGACAACAAAGTGATTGTCATAAAAATAAGCGAATATTTTCTCATTACATTTAATGGTGCTGCGCATGAACATATTGGTCATCAGTGGGCTTGTTATCCCAAATCCTCAGTACAAATCTGTGTCCTAAATGGTATCCTTTTCTCTACACAATGCCCTACTTTTGACCCAAGCCCTATAGGCCCTAGTCATAAGTAGAGCACTATAAAGGGAAGATTACTATTTGAATACCCTCCTGCCTGTTTGCTGAAAGTAGTGTTGTCTCGGCAGCAGGAGGCGTTTCAACGTTTCCCCAGAGGAAACAGCATCGACACTCAGCTGCCCTTCACCACCACACATAGAAGAGTCCCCTTAACAATTTATTAGGAAACTGCCCTGTCCTGTTACAGCTGCTTTCAATCCACACGATCAAGATGTTGTTTGGCGTCTTTTCAGATGGGCTATTTGCTGCACTAGCCCATTGGCCACCTGGGAATACCCGCTCTGTGTGGTGGCATGATGGTCTAGTTAGGGATCTACACTAGACACAAATACATGCTTTATACAGGACAGATCAGTGCAGTTCACTCCATCAATCTGTGATTACGATTATGCCTGGAAATAGAAGAATGAATGGCCGTTGATTTAACAGTATATCAGCTACATATTGTTTTGTCAGTTCTGTTCTCCTATGTGAAAGGGGGTAATCACCTGCCCATCCTTTTTGCTCTAGTATGTCTTAACCCTTGTTGCTTTCGGTCCTCCTCCTCAGTAAACGTTGACCTGTGCACTTTGACATTGGACCCCGGCCCAGCACACAGCTACTGTATCACCAATATCAGACATCATAATCAGGCTAGTGTCAACTGAGATACTAGTAGCCTGATACATGCTACTGTCAACAGAGATACAGTACTAGTAACCTGATACCATGCTAGTGTCAACAGTGAGGACTTGTAATTTCATCGTGAGACCAGCGGAGCAAAAAACTCATAATTATCAGCTTCCATCCAGTCAGTGCATTAAACCACTTCACCAGGCCAAATGTATACAGTCCTTTACTGAAAAATGTATATCTTAACAGCCTTTATATCTATTAGAGCCATGTTTGCGATGAGGCAAACTACAGGCCTTCAGTGTGTGACAGGTTTGTGATTCTGAAAGGACAGCAACCGTAATATCAGCTTGTAGGAGGGTGCACTTTTTCTCCAACACAAAGGGCCAATGGTGTAGTGGAGGGTAAAAGCAGGCATAAACTGTATACCCACATTTTTTTCAGTGGGCATTTTTATACTCTCTTCTTAATACCTATTGATGGGTATCAAAGTAGTGTAGTGGAGCGTTCTGTCTCCTAGAGATGAATGTACTTTGGTGCGAAAAGTGCAATCAATCCCTGAACAACAGCAAAGGACCTTGTGAAGATGCTGGAGGAAACAGGTACAAAAGTATTTATATCCACAGTAAAACGAGTCCTATATTGACATAACCTGAAAAGTCGCTTAGCAAGGAAGAAGCCACTGCTCCAAAACCACCATAAAAAAAGCCAGGCTACAGTTTGCAACTGCAAATGGGGAAAAATATTGTACTTTTTGGAGAAATGTCCTCTGGTCTGATGAAACAAAAATAGAACTGTTTGGCCATAATGGCCATCGTTATGTTTGGAGGAAAAGGGGGGAGTCTTGCAAGCTGAAGAACACCATTCCAACTGTGAAGCACGGGGGTGGCAGCATCATGTTGTGGGGGTGCTTTGCTGCAGGAGGGACTGGTGCACTTCACAAAATAGATGGCATCATGAGGGGGGAAAATGATGTGGATATATTGAAGCAACATCTCAAGACATCAGTCAGGAAGTTAAAGCTTGGTCACAAATGGGTCTTCCAAATGGACAATGACCCCAAGCATACTTCCAAAGTTGTGGGAAAATGGCTTAAGGATAACAAAGTCAAGGTATTGGAGTGGCTATCAAAAACCCCTGACCTCAATTTGTGGCCAGAACTGAAAAAGCGTGTGCGTGAAAGGACACCTACAAACCTGACTCAGTTACACCCTCTCTGTCAGGAGGAATGAGTCAAAATTCACCCAACTTATTGTGGGAAGCTTGTGGAAGGCTACCCTAAACATTTGACCCAAGTTAAACAATTTAAAGGCAATCCTGCCAAATACTAACTGAGTGTATGTAAACTTCTGACCCACTGGGAATGTGATGAAATAAATCATCCTCTCTACTATTATTCTGACATTTCACATTCTTAAAATGAAGTGGTGATCCTAACGGACCTAAGACAGGGAATTTTTACTTGGATTAAATGTCAGGAATTGTGAAACTGAGTTTAAATGTATTTGGCTAAGGTGTATGTAAACTTCCGACTTCAACTGTATCAATTATGTTGTGCGATAGAGAAATCGTGGCCAAAGTAGCCTATACAATCGCAAAGCACGTGAAATATATTTACATGCACACAGCCTAGTTTCAACGGAATATAATCTGCAGGCAGCAAGAGTGCGCAGCTCTCAACTGGTTTTGGCATGGAGCAGCTCACAGAATGACATCGGTAGCCGGTAGGGTAGGAAAGACATTTCAATGTATAAGATCTACCAGTAACTGCTAACTAAGGCAACAATGGGTATGCAAATCAGCCATTGAAAAAGTTTAGTCCGAAGTGTTGGTTAGTAGGCTATTTATGATGCGCAATTGTCATAATTTGCTTTTTGCATCAGGGGCATAGACATCAATGGGCCTGGGTGGACAAGAGGCCCACCCACTGGGGAGCCAGGCCCTGATTAGCCCAACCAATTAGATTGACGTGGTTTAAGCATTGTTGTGGACTTAGACCATCACATTTTTGTATTTTTTTTCTATTAAAAGAAGTTGATTTTGAGAGTGAAAATCAGACAAATCTATAGCAAAACTCATAAAAAAACATAGGAAAATATAGGATTTTTAACACTAGGCAGGCCTTTTGGGAACTTTTGGGCAAAATGAGAGTTTAACCACTTTTCTTGGCACCACTACACCACTGCGTAGGACCAATGGAAAGACAGCAGTCACACACAGCATGGTGTTAAAGATAAGTAGTCCTTAAACTCGGACATAATAAGCCAGTAGGTCCCAATCATAATAATACAAAAACACTACCATTAAGCATATCCCAACTGACATTTACAACTATTACTTAATTGCAAAAAACATTTCACGTTTAGCACACAGAGTAACCGGTGACCTAGTTTAAAGTGGAACTGACAGCATTTTAACTGCTTTGCAGATATGAAACAAACAGACAATCATAATATCATTAAAAAAATATACAATTCCCAGTTTATGCTACAAAACCAAGTTTAAAAGCGGTTTTAAAAATAGGTTCTAGGTTCTCAATGATACATAACATACACTAAGGCATTTTTGGCAGAATAGATGGATGCAGTTCAATGAATGATTAATATAATTCACCAATACATTTCTGGGTAGTCCAAAAAATATTGCTATCAGGTTGTAAATCACAGGTGGCCAGGTACATTGTTTGCTGCCTCCATTCAGGATGCACTTGTTCAGATTCAATGACTCAATATTTTGGGCAAAAACAGACGAATGTAACTAAGGCTGGGAATGGCAATTACAATCAAACTAGCAAGGGCGATGGTCACAAGTCAGACATAACGTGGCTAATAGGTTAGCGTATCTATTTATGTAGCAAGCTAAAAACACAGAGCCTAACTTTAGATAGCTAGCTGCTATGAGGATGTCATGCCATTGGAGTAGTGGGTGAGTGACTGGCTTTTTCCCCTTGTAATATTCATATGTGTAAACATACTGAATTACAGAACTGACTGTTACAGAACCGGCTATCAAGCTCACAGAAGAGTCATCTAAGCTCACAACATTCAACACACCGTTTGGACGCTACAGGTTCCGTCGCCTGCTTTTTGGGATAATCTCAGCGCAAGATGAGTTTCAGCGAAAGATCGACGAAGTGTACGAAGGCCTCAACGGAGTTGTGGCCATTGTGGATGACATCCTTGTCTATGGTCGAACCAAAGAGGAGCACGAACAAAACCTCCGCGCGATGCTGCAAAGGTCCCGCGAGAGAGGAGTCCGGCTCAACCCCGAGAAGAGCACAGTCGGTGCTACAGAGGTCAGCTACTTCGGACATCTTCTCACAGCGACTGGAATCAAGCCAGATCCACAGAAGATCTTAGCCATAAAAGAAATAGAGCCACGAAAGAACCGTGCAGAGCTGGAAACAGTGCTTGGCATGGTCAACTACTTAGCTAAGTTCGCACCCAGCCTTTCCAATGCTAATTGCACCCCTGCGTCAACTGCGAAAGCAGTCCAGTGAGTTTCTCTGAGACAAGCAACACGGCATTGCTTTCCAGAATGTGAAAGACTTGATCACGAGAGAACTAGGACCAATCCTTCCCTACAACGACCCCGACAAAGAGCTCAGACTCCAAGTGGACGCGTCGAAGTATGGACTAGGTGCAGTGCTACTGCAAGTAGGAAAGCCCATCGGCTATGCTTCCAAATCTCTCACAGACTGTGAAATAAACTACGCTCAAATCGAAAAGGAGCTCTATGCCATTCTGTTTGGATGTAAACGTTTCCATCAGTACATATATGGACAACAAGTCATTGTGGAATCCGACCACAAGCCCCTTGAGTCAATTATGAGGAAACCACTAGCCGCAGCCCCGCCAAGACTACAGAGAATGATCCTTCAACTACAAAAATACGACTTCACAATCACTCACCGTCCAGGCAAAGACATCCCTGTCGCAGATACACTCTTCAGGAAGTTTCTTACCTATAAGGACAGCAGCCTCAGTGAAGGCATGGACATGCAAGTGCACACTGTGTACAGCAACTTACCAGTTAGTGACACAAAACTGAAGGAGATCCAAGCAGAACCAGAAAAGGACTCACAACTCACATTGCTGAGGAAAGTCATACAGGATGGATAGCCTGAGGAGAGGAGAAAATGCCCTCAGAGCGTCTCAGAATTCTGGAACCATCGTGATGAACTATCACAGATCAATGGAATAATTTTCAAAGGAGAGAATCATTATTCCTACCAGTCTCAGAGAAGAGATTTTGACAAAGATCCTTGCTGGACACACGGGCATGGAAAAGTGCAAACAGAGAGCACGGGACATTTTGTTTTGGCCCGGAATGTGCAAACAAATACAGGACATTGTTGGTAAATGCGCCATCTGTCTTGAACGACACCCCTCAAACACCAAAGAGCCAATGTTACCTCACTGTATCCCAGACCGACCTTGGCAGGTCGTGGCAACCGATCTGTTCACCTGGAACAACGAGGACTACATCGTAACAGTGGACTACTACAGCAGATACTTTGAACTCAACAAGCTTCCCAGCACCACATCTGCAGCTGTGATACACAAGCTGAAAGCAGTCTTTGCCAGGCATGGCATTGTAGAGACTTGAAAATCTGACAATGGGCCCTGTTACAAATCAAATGAGTTTGAATCCTTCACAAAAGCATGGGAGTTCACATGTCACCACAAGCCCACATTACCCTCAAAGTAATGGCCTTGCTGAAAAATCTGTGCAGATTGCTAAATCACTCATGGATAAAGCAAAAGCAGACAAGAGAGACCCCTACCTCAGTCTCCTTGAATACTGCAACACTCATGTTGACAACTTAAAATCACCAGCCCAGCTGTTGATGAGCCGCAGACTTCGCTCAATATTTCCCCGCACCAACCAGCAGCTGCAACCTGAGGTCGTCAGCTACAAGGAAATGCATGAAAAATGTGCACAGAGACAACAACAAAAGCGATACTACGACAGGTCAGCTAGACCACTGCCACCACTGATTGATGGAGAGTCAGTTAGAATCCAGGAGCATGGCCTCTGCAAGCCAGCAGTCGTCATCCAGCCAGCTGACACTGAACGTTCATATCACGTCCGCACCGCAGAAGGAGTCACCTACTGAACACAAAAGATCAGTGTGTTGTTGAGATGAACTGTTCCCCTGAAAGAGAACGTGATGGACTAAACACACACACACACACAGCACAACATACACCATACTTACCTGCAACACCACAAGAACTGTTGACTGACACAGAAGCATGCTCAGCATCATATCGCACAAGGTCAGGAAGAGAGGTCAAGCGATCAAGTTCCAGACTGTAAACTTGTTATTGAAAGTTCACTTGAAATGCTTTGGTATTGTATTTGTTTGAAATGTTAAGATGTTATTTCTACAGTGAAAGCTGAGTTGCTGAGAATCCCTTGTTTGAAAAGTAACAGTATGTTGGATTATTGTTTCAGAGTCTATGTTGATTCAGTTGGTGTAGTATGCAATATAAATGGGTACCTACCTTGAGTCCACCTACAGAGCATGTTTTCAAAAGAAACCCTTAGAATATGTAAACATTTTTCTTTTGTTTTAAAAGAAGGGGGATGTAATATTCATGTGTAAACCTACTGAATTGTAATTGGATGCATTTTACCGCCATATCATACTGTGCTATGATTGGTTAAGACCACCCAAATGGTTAGGTCATGGTCAGTTTGATCCTGGTTGGCGATACGTGAACATGCCAGTTATAGCTAGCTAATAAAGAGCTACGTTAAGAATTATCCTGTAGTACTTCATTTCATTATTTTGTACAAAGTGTGCAAAACAAGACAGCCCTCATATCGTTATATCGTTATACACAGCTAGAGATGCAGGTGTCATTTGGGTAGCTAACAAACACTTGAATGACTGTTTTCATATCATATCTCTTTTGTTTGCAAATTTACTCTGGCTATCTAAAGTTACTCTGATTTCAGAGCACTCTCGTCTCAGTGTGCCAGAGCGCAGAACAACTGATGAATTTACGAACTCGCAACACCTGCAAAAAAAGTCATAGTTAGTCAAGAACACTCTAGATGACATGTAAACAGCCTAACCAGCTCTGCTACGCCAAGTAGAATGGTCAGAGTGAGGTGTTTTCTCATTTGGGTCTGGAAGTAGCTAGCCAGCAAGCTAGCTAACTTTAGCCAGTTAGTTAGGGTGCTTGGTTTGGACAAGCATGCATTGGCAGGCAAGCTGCAGAAAGGACAAGGGGGCTACAATTCCCCATCGTCTATCAGTGCAATGTTGACGGCCAACTAGTTGAAAAAGTTTGAGGGTTTATGTAATGTTCCTTCGTTCGATTTTAGCTCATCTTGCTTTGGGTAGCATTAATGTTAGTTGTTGTTGATATACCTAACTGAGGGAGAGAGAGCCTACCTCTTCATAATAGTTTGATCAATAGAACTGTAAAGTTCCCAAATGTAAGAAGACTCCTGTGGTGTTTACACATTCACAGAAATCCATTCAGGTGTATTTCGTGGCTTTTGGTGAATTGCGCTCTAATGATCTAAATGTGCGCTGCTGCGATTGCCAGTCTAGTTCAAAGTGAATGATGGCAGGCCCGTGTGGCAAATGGCTTGTTTGTATAAAGGTCTACTGTAGCTCTGATTGACTATAGTGCACCAGTCTGGTGGACTCCTGTCTTAGACAATGTTTTGATTCGGTTTTACTTACACCAGTGTCTATTAATTGTCCAAACGCACGCCAACTTTCCCATTCTATATTGCAATAGAATTTTCACAAATGCCTTAGTATACAGTACGTATTTCCCAAACATTCTAAGAATTTATGAACACGTAAAAATGACCATATCTAAGAGGTCGTTTGTCAGAATTTTTCTTTTTGGTTTCATATTCTTCCTGGGGTGTATAAATGTATACAGATTTTAAGATTTCATGTTGCTAAAATATTGTAAGTTCCAATTTAAATGCAGCATTGTTTCACACACAAGTTATTTTAAAAGAGATGGCTATAGCAAGCGTGCAATAGCAAGCGTGCTGGCAAAAAAGAAACACGGTTCCACTCACCAGATAATGATCATTTAAAAATAACTTATTTTTGAAATGTATTCTTGAAAAGTGAGAAGCTAACAAATTAGCAACAACATTCTCTTTGATAACACCTGCTGCAAACTAGCCGATAACAAAAGCTAGCTAGCTAGACTGTGGGAAAACTACTGCTCGCTATTGCGCAGTGACCTGTTGGCCTTGAAGAAGGTAGAAGTTTCCATACATTTCTGTAAAAACGGTCCCACTCATTAAGTCAAAATGTGACCGCTTGATTCCACTGTCACTCCAAAATGTTGCCCTAATACAGTTGAATGGCTGACTTAGCTAACTATTTATCTCCCCAGAGACCAGCAAAGAAACATCCTGATCTTATATTTTTTTCTCTTCAGTGTTAGTCATTTTCTTTCCAACAAAAACTGAAGAGATTAAATCAGAACACATTTAAATTATTATTATTATTCAGTGCATTCGGAAAGTATTCAGACCCCTTGACTTTTTCCACATTTTCCAGCCTTATTCTAAAATGTATTAAATATTTTTTTCCCATTATCAATCTACACACAATATCCCATAATGACAAAGCAAAAACTGTTTTTAGAATTTTTTACATAAGTATTCAAACCCTTTACTCAGTACTTTGTTGATGCACCTTTGGCAGTGATTACAGACTCGAATCTTCTTGGGTATGACGCTACAAGTTTGACACACCTATATTTGGGGAGCTTCTCGCATTTCTCTCTGCAGGTCCTCTCAAACTCTGTCAGGTTGGATTGGAAGCGACGCTGCACAGATCTTTTCAGGTCTCTCCAGAGATGTTTGGTCGGGTTCAAGTCCAGGCTCTGGCTGGACCACTCAAGGACATTGAGACTTGTCCCGAAGCTACTTGTGCATTGTCTTGGCTGTGTGCTTAGGGTCATCGTCCTGTTGGAAGGTGAACCTTTGCCCCAGTCTGAGGTCCTGAGTGCTTTGGAGCAGGTTTTCATCAAGGATCTCTCTGTACATTGCTCTGTACTTTGCTCTCAATCAGAGTGACCATTGGGTTCTTGGTCACCTCCCTCACCAAGGCCCTTCTCCCCCGATTGCTCAGTTTGGCCAGGAGGCCAGCTCTAGTAAGAGTCTTGGTGATTCCATACTTCTTCCATTTAAGAATGATGGAGGCCACTGTGTTCTTGGGGACCTTCGATGCTGCATAAATGTTTTTGTACCCTTCTCCAGATGTGTGCCTCTACACAATCCTGTCTCGTAGCTCTACAGACAATTCCTTCGATCTTATGGCTTGGTCTTTGCTCTGATATCCACTGTCAACTGTGGGACCTTATATAGACAGGTATGTGACTTTCCAAATCATGGCCAAATCAATTGAATTTACCACAGATGGACTCCAATCAAGTTGTAGAAACATCTCAAGGATGATCAATGGAAAAAGGATGCACCTGATCTAAATTTTAAGTCTCATAGCAAAGGGTCTGAATACTTATCTGAATAAGGTTTTTAATACATTTGCAAAAAAAAATAAAAAACGTTTCACTTTGTCATTATAGAGTATTGTGTTTAGATTGATGAGGGTTTTTTAAAATCAATTTTAGAATGAGGCTGTAACGTAACAAACTATGGAAGCAGGCAAGGGGTCTGAATACTTTCCGAAGGCACTGTATTATCATAATCATAATTTTATAAATCCTGAGCCCTTCTCTGATGGATTAGAAGGCACATTTTTCCCCCACTGTGTTTGGGTTAGTAATCATTTGTAGAGTGTCTCTATTTTCCTTCAGTATGCATTTTTTCACTATTCTGAATGTCTAAAGAATCCCTATGTTCAGAAATATTAACACGGAAATACTGGACATTGTACTGGACAACTCTTATGGTTGTGAGTTGACAAAATTACCTGATACCATGCTAGTGTCAACAGAGATACAGTACTAGTAACCTGATACCATGCTCGTGTCAACAGAGATACAGTACTAGTAACCTGATACATGCTACTGTCAACAGAGATACAGTACTAGTAAACTGATACCATGATAGTGTCAACAGAGATACAGTACTAGTAACCTGACACCATGCTAGTGTCAACAGAGATACAGTACTAGTAACCTGATACATGCTACTGTCAACAGAGATACAGTACAAGTAACCTGACACCATGCTACTGTCAACAGAGATACAGTACTAGTAACCTGATACCATGCTACTGTCAACAGAGATACAGTACTAGTAACCTGATACCATGCTCGTGTCAACAGAGATACAGTACTAGTAACCTGAATAGCTGTGGTGATATTGTCTTTAAAGACTCTACTGCGACATCCATGTTTTTCTTTGTGTCATTTGTTCATAAATAAAATTGACCACAAAGGGTTCATATTTTCACAGTTTAGCTCCAAAATTTCACTGTGCCAATCTAAGATCTTTAAGGGGAACACGTTCTGATGGGGAGGTGTTGTGTGATGGAACACCGGCCCTCAGGCGTCATCATGGACATTGGTTGATGTATCAGACGTCTCATTGTTGACCACCACCGGCTCGTTCCATGTAATTAACTATATATGGGGCTAGTGGCTGTATGGCTATGAAAGCATCTCCTTCCATCATGAAAAAATGCATCTGCCTCCCTCCTCCATCCCTCACCTCTCACTCCATCCCTCTCTCGATTTGATTTGAGAGAGACTGGGCCTCCCACAGGATCTGGTGTCATTTTACATTTAAACAGATATTCAAGGGGCCATTAGCCCAGAACAGCATCAGCCATATGGTGATAGTCTTTGGTGTCGGGGAAAGGCCTGGATGGCAGTATGTGGTACAGTAGCACTGACATACTTTCTCTATGGGGAAAAATGTCTTCATGCCTAGAGGTACGGAATCATCCGTAGACTTCTGTAACCCAAAATTGAGTGGCTTATGAAGAAAATATGAATTGATGCCTAAGCTGCATTTGTTTTGCCATCTGTTTGACAGACGTTGGATGCCAGAGAGTCATTTAACTTGTATTCGAAATAACTGAATATTTTCATGATGCAGATTAATAGTGTCTGCCTTTCTTTAGAAAGTGCATTACATTTTCCCCAATGAATTTCTCCAAGAGTTCTCTTTGCTTTGTGTCCAGGTTTTCTTTAAATGTATCATAACCACTAGCCAAAACAACGTCACTACTAATCGCTAAAACAGAAGCTGTGTGGGTGAGCTGTTGTTGAAGACTACCCAATCCGGCAGCAGAATAGCCTGCAAACCTGCCCCTTTAATCCTCTGGGTTTCCAGTCTGATTATTTAACCAGGGCTAGCTGCTCACTGGTACGTATGAGGGTCAGGAGCACACAACCCCACCCCCTCACATATGCACCTAGGGAATCGCCTCAATTCCTGACACTCCTAACTAATGATTTGTATCCTCTGTCAACACAGTATTGTGGAACTATTCCTGTCATTCAGAGCAACTATATTGGAGGATATCTAAAGTTTACCTTCCAGGCAGGTCATATACATGCTTCCTAGTTCATTTAGTTGTCCTTAATATAGAGTTAAAGAAGGTTGGGTATGATTGTCAACCTTTTTCTCTTAATTCAACCCTGTTCTACATTAATTGAAAGAAAAATATCTCACTTTAGATGCTATTTTTCTATTCACCTATAAATAGTGCACGCATTTTCAGTTTGGGTGTTTACTATTGTCGTTTAGTTAGACAATTGACAGCTCTAAATCACATAAATGGCAAGCTATAAGTAAACATGACTAAACCACTCGCTTTGGTCCGTCTGAGCTGAAGAAGTGAACCTGCACTACATGGTACGATAAATAAAGTGGCCTCACATCTTCGGGATTCAAATGCACTCGGTTTGGTTTAATGTTCCATCGAATATGAACACACAGCACATCTGCTGTTGTGTCCACTGTTTTTTTTAACCTTTATTTTACTAGGCAAGTCAGTTAAGAACAAATTCTTATTTTCAATGACGGCCTAGGAACAGTGGGTTAACTGCCTGTTCAGTGGCAGAACAACAGATTTTGTACCTTGTCAGGTCGGGTATTTGAACTTGCAACCTTTCAGTTACTAGTCCAATGTTCTAACCACTAGGCTACCCTGCCGCCCCTGTTATGGGTGATGATCTGGTTCTATGGAGTTCTTGACTGTAGGTATGACCATAGAATCATAGAGCAGTGTATTATAGGATCTCTATCCACAGGATAAACATGGTATCACCGCATTGTAAAGGCTTCACATTAAAACAGTGCATTAAGATGGGGTACATCGGGGTCACTCACTGGTGTCATATTTCATATTTCTACTTCTCTGATGTATTTATTCATCTATTGTGGGTTTGCACGTGTCTGGTTTACACATGCAAACACCTACTTTATAATGCAATCCAGTGTATGTATTGCTACATTTATTGCACACATTTCCCACCGATCTGCCTTTTCCTCTCAATATGCACTACTTCATAAATAACTAAGCATATCCATTACATGTCTGGATGCATTTTGTCAGCAGACGCAGTGAACAGGGAGTGGTGAGCGCGCTGGGCCTGTTTTGCCTCGCCTAGACACCTTGTATGAGAGCACTCACGTTATTTTTAGGCCAATGAGAAGCTCTTTAGAATACACGTGAGTTACTGTCTGTCTGAGTTACTGTGTGTGTGTGTGTGTGTGTGTGTGTGTGTGTGTGTGCAGCAGAGAGTGGATAACATAGTCGTAAAGTCTGAAAGCTTTTTAAAGAAATTACCCAAGCATGTTAGAGATTAACTTAATGAAAGAAGAACTCAGGAGAGAGAGAAATGTGTGTACTGTATTCACTCGCTCTGAATAAAGGTAGGCCTGATAGGATGGTGTTACAGGCAGGCCTGATAGGGTGGTGTTACAGGCAGGCCTGATAGGGTGGTGTTACAGGCAGGCCTGGTAGGATGGTGTTACAGGCAGGCCTGATAGGATGGTGTTACAGGCAGGCCTGATAGGATGGTGTTACAGGCAGGCCTGATAGGATGGTGTTACAGGCAGGCCTGATAGGATGGTGTTACAGGCAGGCCTGATAGGATGGTGTTACAGGCAGGCCTGATAGGATGGTGTTACAGGCAGGCCTGATAGGATGGTGTTACAGGCAGGCCTGATAGGGTGGTGTTACAGGCAGGCCTGATTGGATTGTGTTACAGGCAGGCCTGATAGGGTGGTGTTACAGGCAGACCTGATAGGGTGGTGTTACAGGCAGGCCTGATAGGGTGGTGTTACAGGCAGGCCTGATAGGATGGTGTTACAGGCAGGCCTGATAGGATGGTGTTACAGGCAGGCCTGATAGGATGGTGTTACAGGCAGGCCTGATAGGATGGTGTTACAGGCAGGCCTGATAGGATGGTGTTACAGGCAGGCCTGATAGGATGGTGTTACAGGCAGGCCTGATAGGGTGGTGTTACAGGCAGGCCTGATTGGATTGTGTTACAGGCAGGCCTGATAGGGTGGTGTTACAGGCAGGCCTGATAGGGTGGTGTTACAGGCAGGCCTGATAGGGTGGTGTTACAGGCAGGCCTGATAGGGTGGTGTTACAGGCAGGCCTGGTAGGATGGTGTTACAGGCAGGCCTGATAGGATGGTGTTACAGGCAGGCCTGATAGGATGGTGTTACAGGCAGGCCTGATAGGATGGTGTTACAGGCAGGCCTGATAGGATGGTGTTACAGGCAGGCCTGATAGGATGGTGTTACAGGCAGGCCTGATAGGATGGTGTTACAGGCAGGCCTGATAGGATGGTGTTACAGGCAGGCCTGATAGGATGGTGTTACAGGCAGGCCTGATAGGATGGTGTTACAGGCAGGCCTGATAGGATGGTGTTACAGGCAGGCCTGATAGGATGGTGTTACAGGCAGGCCTGATAGGATGGTGTTACAGGCAGGCCTGATAGGATGGTGTTACAGGCAGGCCTGATAGGATGGTGTTGTTAGGAGTAAAAGTCTAAGTGATATTTTATTGCACGGCAGGGAAATACCACTCAAAAGATGAGCTACAGTCCTTCTTACATCTGTAATAATAGTATTTTTTCCAGCCTTTGTTTATTCTATATTAATGATCTTTTATGTTTTTCAGATCGTATAACAGAGGTGAATACCAATGTCTACGTCACCAGCTTTGGCCCAGTTTCAGATACAGACATGGTGAGACCACATTCTAATCTTACGAGTACCTTGTTCCCAAACTGAGCTGTGCTGGCCTGGTTACACATTCATCATAGAAAGTAAACGTGTAATGTGTTCGAGATTTAAAAAGGCTTCTAAAGTTTAATTTCCACTTAACAAAAATCTTCATTAATTATAATCCATATAGCAACATTTTCTGTTGCTGCCGGATTATTTTCCTGCTATGAGAAACCTTTACATTTAAAATAGCGTATCTGTATGTAGGGGAAATCAGTTTTATCTGAATCATTGTACCACTATTCAGAAGTCTCTGCAACTGATAACCATGAAAACTCAATTGTGATAAACAAGATAGGAGGGTAAAGGACCAAATTGGTTCTTGTGATTAGTTTCTGTAGTGTTTTACAATTGAAACGGGGAGTAAATAGCCTAAACCATTCTTACAACAGGATAATATGGTACTACACAGAACTTTGGTGGAACTGAGCACTTAGTTTAAATACTACACAACAACACAGAATAAACTAATCATGATTTTGTCATTCCATGTGTTTTGTTTACCGCTTCATTGCAAAACCTTGGTACCATTTTCCTTTTTGTCACTTATTTGGACCACTTAGTCTTAGTCGTATTCATTGGGGCACACCATATCAAAATGTTTTGCAACTGAAAATGAAAAGGAACGTTTCTTATTAAACATGTTCCGTTTGCCCATTCCTGTTTCAGTATGTTTTCTTCAGTTTGGTGCCAAATGAATGGGACCGGTGTTTGTGTTCGTTCCAAGCGGTTTAGCATGGCTCTAGTGAAGCATCAAAGCCCCAGTAACCCTGACTCCTTAAGATTTGGTCTATATTCCCATTGTGTCTCTACCTTAGCTACAATGTTCTACTCTTTTTCATCCTGACTGCTATTTCACTGTCCGGCCTCCGTTTGGTACAGCAATATATATATCTCAGATTCTCCTATCATTCCCTTCTTTTAATGTTTTCTTAGGTTTTTTTCAAGGGCAGAATTGTCCATAAATTTTTCTTTCCTGGAGCTCATCCCCATGAATCTTTGTCCCCTCATGACAAACACATTGACACATTTTAGGGTGAAAATACACTTTGGGGATGAAATTTCACTTCCTTATGTTAGAAAATACATTTTACCCAGATAAATATGATTATCCATGCTCTGAATCGTTCAGTTGGGTCTTTCTCTAACATATCATTAACATTAAATCTAGAAAGTCGGATTTTGTAACCTAACCAGTTGGCAGGTTTCCCATAACAACATTTTGAGGATTTAATATTTTGTGGTTGTCATCTTCAAAGTTGTTTCTGCGGATTGCTTAAAGCAACATTTGCATGACACAAAATGTATTACATGTAAAAGGCTTTGAAAATAGAAAAGCTTTGTGAAGGCAGATGCTTGTTTTTGTGAGAAATCTTTGAAATAATAACAGGAATTTCAAGTTCATATGAAAAGCGTATACAAAAATGTCATGTCTCAAAATCGATATACTTCTTACCTCTATATTGTTTTATGTCCTGTGGATTTAAGAGGAAAGATGACACATTTAATGGGAAAGTGAGCCTGTCAGGTAGCCTTAATTCAGCGATGCAATTTTCCTGAATTTTTACCACTTTTTCTCTCTGGCCTCCATTGATTTAGTCACCCTAAAGCTCCAATAACTTTGAAACATATTATGATATAGACATGGGGTTTTGACCATTGATTTTCTTAGAGGAGTATCTACACAAGTAACATATTTTACCCATTGGTCAAAATATGTGTTTTTGATTGGACTCTCCCTCTTCCTTCGACAGTTTTGTCTTATGAATGATTGAAAATCTACTCTTTATTCACACACCCTTTAAAATGACAATATTCAGAGCAAGCCAATTTGTAAAGGAACATTATGGTTCCGCTGCTAATGATTAAACATTTATGATGTTTGAAATGCAATGCAGAATTCAAAAGCTCATTAATGGAATAGCAAAATATACATTACGGACAACTGTTAAGTATTCACTAGGCGAGTGTCCCATATCATGGCAAGGAGCAATAATGTAAGATGTGTACGATGATCTTGATGCAGCCATGACTTAAAATCCTAGGGAGACTAACTGTATTCTTATTTATTAACATTTGTGCTTAGCATTTATACAATAAGGATTTGTACATGGTTGTTGGTAGCTGGGATATATGAACGAGAACTCAACATAGTAGGGAATTCCAAAAGATTGTCCAGTGGACTACACGAGCTGCATGTAAAAGGACCTCACACCTAAGGCCTATACTGTATTTTTTCCCAGCTCATATGATTTTGAACACACCAAAACACATACCTCTTCCAATACCGTTTGCCCTGGAGCCCTTAACAAGCCAGGTATCCTCTAGAGGGCAGGATTTGGAGATGGACGGATTAGATTCCTGGGATATGATGATCTAAGACAGGATAGTGTGGCATGTAAACATCTTATCCTATTTACTGTTGCTTTTGCAGTCGGAACAGGCTGTTTGGCATTTCATGGGTGTTGTGTGATGTTTTCATTTGATTGTCAAATAAATCAGTTCAAAAAGTAGGCTACCTGCGCAGTTCGATCCACCAGAATAATTTAGCCTACTATAATTTACTACTGGCAACTTTCACCCCTAATTTAGACAAGTCTCTGCTTACAATTTCTGACATTTGCTTGTCAACTATAGTTTGATTCATGCAGCTTCTCTTCTGTCATAACTTGTTGCCCCAGAAGACTAAATAAAGTAGTGCTCACCAGAATAATATCTTACATCGATAGACTGAATGCATTAGTAATCTAGTTAACACTGGTGAAGTTATCTGTTTTGTTTAGGGGCCGTGGGGGAAAAACGCAACAGTGGAAAGATTGGTCCTGTGCAAAATGTCCAAAATATCATCAGTTTGACCAGTTTTAAGGAAATGAAAAGCTGAGAAAACGATGAAACACATTTCTTGATAAGACCTCAAGTCATCTTCGGTGCATATTTTATGTGGTTGAAAAACTGCCTTTTTGCATAACAGTGTCAAAGAGAACACATTACACAAACATTCACATTTTCTCAAGAGATGCTGAAAGAAAGAAATAATATGTTCCCAAGACAAAATTAACATTTGTATAATTTCACTGCAAGAAATGCATAATTCTGCAGGAGTTAATATTAGATAACGCTACATGTGAGAGATTATAGGCCTACAGCAGGTGTCCATATTTCAATTACTATTCAATATAACCCATACACTTAAATTAGGAATATTCTGTTTATTCATGGATACAGGGACACTCATGAGTGTGATATCAAACGTGCATGTAAACCGCTTATCCCAGATAAGACCTTAAGCGGGATATGAGCTACTATCCGGAACAATGTGCACATGTAAACATGGTCGGAGAGGCGTGGTAGGTAGACAGTACACTAAGACCAGGGACCTCACCTTGTAGAGGCTGCTCCACTCTGAAATAAATCACCAGGAGAAAAAACATCCAGTGTGGATAAATGGCAGGCCAAAGTGCATGCAGGAGGCGCAGTGAGTCAGTAATGGATGTTATATGGGATGCACAGCCTGGAGTGGAAGGGAGAGAGAGGGTGCCATCCACCTTGGTTTACCACAGGATATCTTCAAAGCCTCTCGCTAGGCGCTGCTTGTGTTGTTTATCTGCTTCATATAAAAAAATGTATATAGTAGGGATAGCATGGCATCGTTAGAAGTGTCACTTTATTTAAAAATTAAGGAGCAGGTATTCCATATTCACAGTGCAGAAATATTACGTTTGCTATGTTTATGTGGAGATTCATTTATGGTGGCATTGTCTGTACCTGTGATATTCAGTTGTGAAATTCATCTGTGTGATTGTTGTCGATTGTAGCCACAATGTTATTTCTTCCCACAGGAATACACCATAGACGTGTTCTTCCGGCAAAGCTGGAAAGACGAGAGGTTAAAATTCGACGGGCCCATGAACATACTGCGGCTGAACAACTTGATGGCCAGTAAAATATGGACGCCAGACACGTTCTTCCACAATGGGAAGAAGTCAGTGGCTCACAACATGACCATGCCCAATAAACTACTGAGGATTCAAGACGATGGCACCCTGCTTTACACCATGAGGCAAATACACAGGGTCACTGGGTTGCCAGGGAAAATACAGTTTAATGAAATGTTATTAACGTAGCAGGTTTAGCTTGTGTTCTTTCAAGTAAAAGCCTTGTCTTGTTGGAGTCAGAACGGCTCATAGGAGCCTATCTCCTGTTTCTGTAGCGCGAGGCAGCTTGATGTACAAGTACACCTCCTGGACAGGACACTAGTCTGCCTCAGGGCCTTACAATTAACATGGAACAGGAAAATACAGGAGTACCAGTCTCCCCAATGTCACCTCAACCCAAACACATCTCATTACATCTCAGTTATAGATAATTTATTTAATTTTTACCTTTATTTAACTAGGCAAGTCAGTTAAGAATAAATTCTTATTTCCAATGACGACCTAGTGGGTTAACTAGTGGGTTAACTGCCTTGTTCAGGGGCAGAACGACAGATTTTTACCTTGTCAGCTCAGTGTCGTGTCTTTGGCTATGCCGGATTAAGTGATATGACATGCTATTCTATAAAATCCTTTTTCTGTAATTAATATGACCTGATTAAGCTAATCATGTAAATGTAATTAACTAGAAAGTCGGGGCACCACGAAAGAGTGTTTATAGAGCTGTTATCTTCCGAATAAACTCTGAAAGACCTAGTAATATTTTACATCAATAGCAGTCAATATTAATCGTCACCTTATTTCAGTCTCATCTGAAAGTTGTAAATTCTTGGTTATCTGCACGAACCCTGGCTAACAAGTTGAATCATCAATACAAAATTGGGTTTAATTACAGTATTTATTTACTAAATACCTAACTAATCACACAGAATTACATATACACAGAATGAATCATACTTTGAATACAAATGATGTCATAAAGGAAAACGTCCTTAGCGGGCAGAACAGATTTGACAGCTGGTTACACAAATAACGGGGGTTGGGTTTGAGTGAAAGAGCGGGAAGACTTGAAGAACAAAGGGAGAAGCTGTGTCTCCATCGGGCCGTAGGCAGCTACTCTATCATAAATACAGAATCTTATGCATTCTAAATTACCGCCCATTTGGAAAAGGAAAATGCAATAAATATTTACTCTGAGCTGCGCTTCAATAGGTTGGTGGTAGATGGAAGGCTGTGTTGCCCAACAGAGTCCTTTTGAAGAGTGTCTCTGGTGGTGAATTGGATACGCTGTAGTGTCGTCGTTGTGTGGTAGACGGTATACTCTGTCTGTCCTCACCTAGCCCACGTTTACAGCGGCCGCTGCTAACTCAACGGCTAGGAGGTATCACTTCTGTAGCGAATAAGAGTTCAAAGTTCATACCATTCGCAACCAAAGCTCACGCGGAGGTTGGCTTCATTCTGTAGTTATTATCTGAATCCTTCTGACATCGGACCGTCTTCCTAATGTACCCGGAACAGGAGGTTACATTTTCGTCAAGGGCTTATATAGTGGAGGGAGAGAACGGTGTGTTTCATAGTTTATAACACATGTCTCTTCACAGGGGCGGGCCACTGATTGAGCAGAGCTCTAACTTTATGAAAACCCAAATCTCTCATTTGGAAGCTAAAATTACATTTAATCTTTTCACAAATAGTGTCATATTTAAACATTTTTAAATTGCACAACAATTCCATGTGAATCTGATAATGTGAATGTGTAGACTTTCCCAGATACAGTTTGTCGTCCTGTCATCAGTCATAATGTCTCAGATGACAACCGAACTGACATCATATTCATTAAGTACCAACACATTTTCAACTGGTTCTATTACCAAAATATGGTTCCTTTCCCCCCACTTGTTTGATGTTCCCAGACTCTCTATGTTTAACAAAGACTATTCAAGAGTCCCTCAGAGTCAGAGGGAAGGGAGAAAGGTATTTATGGGGGGGGGGTTATAAACCTTACCCACGGGCCAACGTCATGACATCAGGGATTTGATCTTGCAGCCTTTCAGTTACTAGTCCAACGCTCTAACCACTAGGCTACCTGCCGCCCCACATTCTACACATTTTGCCATGAGGCTGAGAGAAAATGTTGCTGATTTAAAGCTAATTTCCTGAAATTCTCCACATATTGCCACGGGGCAGGGAGAAAAATGTGCAGTTTCATAGCTCATATATAGGTACACATTTTGCAATGAGGCTGAGAGAGGGTTGAAAATGCGCTAGTGGCTTTATTGCAAGATTTTACTCACTCAGTGCCAAAAGGGCCATTATTTTGACAAGCAAGTGCTTTCAGAATACAGAAGAAAAATATTGCCCAATCAGAGGCCATTTTGAATTGAATCACTTAGGAAAAGGCATTGTCAGGTTCTTTAGGTGGTTAGAGCGTTGGACTAGTAACTGAAAGGTTGCAAGATCGAACCCCCGAGCTGACAAGGTAAAAAGAAAAGCTGTTGTTCTGCCCCTGAACAAGGCAGTTAACCCACTGTTCCTAGGCCATCATTGAAAATAAGAATTCGTTCTTAACTCACTTGCCTAGTTAAATAAAGTTAAACATAATAATAATAATAATACATTTGGCAGGAATGGAAATAGACACAGAGCATCTTCACTGCACATAGTGCAATATATTTCAGAAATTGCCCACGATAATCTGGGGATGCTCAGTGTGCCCTATAAGCATTTGTATCCCTTTGGTTTCCATCAACTCTGGTCCTGCTTAATTATTGATTCAACCGTAGCTACATTTAGGTTGAAAGAGGCACTCATGTTTTTTGGTACAAATGCATTGCTTGTTCATTCTAACACTACTAAACACACTAAACATATGCAGCTGAAGTCGGAAGTTTACATACACTTTGGTTGGAGTCATTAAAACTTTACAACCACTCCACAAATTTCTTGTTAACAAACTATAGTTTTGGCAAGTTGGTTAGGACATCTACTTTGTGCATGGCACAAGTAATTTTTCCAACAATTGTTTACAGACAGATTATTTCACTTAGAATTCACTGTATCAGTGGGTCAGAAGTGTACATACACTAAGTTAACTGTGCCTTTAAACAGCTTGGAAAATTCAAGAAAATGATGTCATGGCTTTAGAAGCTTCTGATAGGCTAATTGACATAATTTGAGTCAATTGGAGGTGTACCTGTGGAAGTATTTCAAGGCCTATCTTCAAACTCAGTGCCTCTGCTTGACATCATGGGAAAATCAAAAGAAATCAGCCAAGAAGACAGAAAAAACAAGTGTGATTCATCCTTGGGAGCAATTTCCAAATGCCTGAAGGTACCACGTTCATCTGTACAAACAATAGTACACAAGTATAAACACCATGGGACCACGCAGCCGTCATACAGCTCAGGATGGAGACGCTTTCTGTCTCCTAGAGATGAACGTACTTTGGTGCGAAAAGTGCAAATCAATCCCAGAACAACAGCAAAGGACCATGTGAAGATGCTGGAGGAAACAGGTACACAAGTATCTATATCCACTGTAAAACGAGTCCTATGTCGACATAACCTGAAATGCCACAAAGCAAGGAAGAAGCAACTGCCCCAAAACCGCCATAAAAAAAGCCAGACTACGGCTTGCAACTGTACATGGGGATAAAGACTGTACTTTTTGGAGATATGTCTTCTGGTCTGATAAAACAAAAATAGAACTGTTTGGCCATAATGACCATCGTTATGTTTGAAGGAAAAAGGGGGAAGCTTGCAAGCCGAAGAACACCATACCAACGGTGAAGTACGGGGGTGGCAGCATCATATTGTGGGGGTGCTTTGCTGCAGGAGGGACTGGAACACTTCACAAAATAGATGGCATCATGAGGGAGGAAAATTATGTGGATATATTGAAGCAACATCTCAAGACATCAGTCAGGAAGTTAAAGCTTGGTCGCAAATGGGTCTTCCGAATGGACAATGACCCCAAGCATACTTCTAAAGTTGTGGCAAAATGGCTTAAGTACAACAAAGTCAAGGTATTGGAGTGGCCATCACAAACCCCTGACCTGAATCCTATAGAAAATGTGTGGGCAGAATTGGAAAACGGTGTGCGAGCAAGGAGGCCTACAAACCTGACTCACTTACACCAGTTCTGCCAGGAGGAATGGGTCAAAATTCACCCAACTTATTGTGGGAAGCTTGTGGAAGACTCCCCGAAACGCTTGACCCACGTTAAACTATTTAAAGGCAATGCTACCAAATACTAATTGAGTGTGTGTAAACTTCTGACCCACTGGGAATGTAATGAAAGAAATAAAAGCTGAAATAAGTCATTCTCTCTACTATTATTCTGACATTTCACATTCTTATAATGAAGTGGCGATCCTCTGACCTAAGACAGGGAATTTTTACTTGGATTAAATGTCAGGAATGGTGAAAAACAGAGTTTAAATGTATTTGGCTAAGGTGCATGTAAACCTCCGACTTCAACTGGATCTGTGTTTTGGGACGCTACAGTGACGCATTGGGCTTTATGTGTTGTATCTAGGTTGACGGTTCACGCAGAGTGTCCCATGCATCTGGAGGACTTCCCCATGGACTTCCACTCATGTCCCCTGAAGTTTGGCAGCTGTGAGTAATGCATACCAAATACATAGACGCACGGCGTCACTGGGTTGCCAGGCATTACTCTCATGAAAAGAACATGCGATTTGAAACTCGTGCAGGAATCAAAATGTGTCTAGTTTAAGTCGTACAATAGGTCATGTGTCGTATGTGTGTAGGTCACATTGATTTAGTTGGGGGGGCCACCAGTTTTGAATGAATCACCACTGTGACCTTTGTGTTCAGTGTCGTTCAGCGCGGCTCCTCACTCTGCTCCATGTCAACAACACTGGCTTTTCCAAGAGGCAGAATTAGATCTTCTTGCTTCATTTGATTTGAGCCTAAACCCGCATACAGTCCCACTCTCAAGTCCCACACCATAACTAAACAAACCAAACAGGGGATACAAGACCAAACAAGACACAGGATAAGAATAGACTCTGTTTCTGCTGCTACAAACACTGAGCTTTAAATTTCAACTTTGTTACAGCAATAACCATTCCATAACCACTAAGGGTTTAGAATTACCTCCCACCGCCCACACATGTTTTCACTTAAAACACACGCTGTCAGTAGCAGCACATATTTAGAAAGGCTTTGGTCTGAGCTTCTGGGAAAAAGATAAGAAGGTAGTGTTATTGGGTTTGGTGGCTGAGTTGAACTCTCTGTTTTCATCCTAGTATCGATGCAGCGCTCTCCTCTCCTTTGGCTGCTACTACCCTTGGATGTTAGTTAGAGTGGCAAACTAGTGCTTCATCCCCTAAAATCAAATAAAACGCTACCTGAGTCAGTATGTCATTGCATGTTGTGAAGTGCACTGCAAGCCGTCCCCTGGCTATAAAACCTTCAGCCTATTAAAAGAAACTCAACCATTGCCAATGCCAATTAATAATACAAGCCTTACTTTAAATGTTTGGAGGAGTTAAATACTGTATGTTAAGTGTTTTCATGGCGCAGCAAGACAGGCAGCGGGAGAAAATCATTCTCTAATGGCGTTGATGACTCACTGTGTCAATGTTTACTCTTTGAAATGTCTTAGCCTCTTCATATTTGTCTCTCTGCATAAAACCCCCACGGTTTGGAAGAGATCTGACTCTCTGTATAAAACACCCATGGTACGAAGATGTGATGACTTTATATACACTGCTCAAAAAAATAAAATAAAGGTAACACTAAAAAATAAATAAAGGGAACACTAAAATAACACATCCTAGATCTGAATGAATGAAATATTCTTATTAAATACTTTTTTCTTTACATAGTTGAATGTGCTGACAACAAAATCACACAAAAATTATCAATGGAAATCAAATTTATCAACCCATGGAGGTCTGGATTTGGAGTCACACTCAAAATTAAAGTGGAAAACCACACTACAGGCTGATCCAACTTTGATGTAATGTCCTTAAAACAAGTCAAAATGAGGCTCAGTAGTGTGTGTGGCCTCCACGTGCCTGTATGACCTCCCTACAACGCCTGGGCATGCTCCTGATGAGGTGGCGGATGGTCTCCTGAGGGATCTCCTCCCAGACTTGGAATAAAGAATCCACCAACTCCTGGACAGTCTGTTGGTGGATGGAGTGAGACATGATGTCCCAGATGTGCTCAATTGGATTCAGATCTGGGGAACGGGCGGGCCAGTCCATAGCATCAATGCCTTCCTCTTGCAGGAACTGCTGACACACTCCAGCCACATGAGGTCTAGCATCGTCTTGCATTAGGAGGAACCCAGGGCCAACCGCACCAGCATATGGTCTCACAAGGGGTAATGAGGATCTAATCTCGGTACCTAATGGCAGTCAGGCTACCTCTGGCGAGCACATGGAGGGCTGTTCAGCCCCCCAAAGAAATGCCACCCCACACCATGACTGACCCACCGCCAAACCGGTCATGCTGGAGGATGTTGCAGGCAGCAGAACGTTCTCCACGGCGTCTCCAGACTCTGTCACATGTGCTCAGTGTGAACCTGCTTTCATCTGTGAAGAGCACAGGGCGCCAGTGGCGAATTTGCCAATCTTGGTGTTCTCTGGCAAATGCCAAACGTCCTGCACGGTGTTGGGCTGTAAGCACAACCCCCACCTGTGGACGTCGGGCCCTCATACCACCCTCATGGAGTCTGTTTCTGACCATTTGAGCAGACACATGCACATTTGTGGCCTGCTGGATGTCATTTTGCAGGGCTCTGTCGGTGCTCCTCCTTGCACAAAGGCGGAGGTAGCGGTCCTGCTGCTGGGTTGTTGCCCTCCTACGGCCTCCTCCACATCTCCTGATGTACTTGTCTGTCTCCTGGTAGTGCCTCCATGCACTGGACACTACGCTGACAGACACAGCAAACCTTCTTGCCACAGCTCGCATTGATGTGCCATCCTGGATGAGCTGCACTACCTGAGCCACTTGTGTGGGTTGTAGACTCCGTCTCATGCTACCACTAGAGTGAAAGCACCGCTAGCATTCAAAAGTGACCAAAACATCAGCCAGGAAGCATAGGAACTGAGAAGTGGTCTGGTCACCACCTGTAGAACCACTCCTTTATTGGGGGTGTCTTGCTAAATGCCTATAATTTCCAATGTATTGTCAATCAGTGTTGCTTCCTAAGTGGACAGTTTGATTTCACAGAAGTGTGATTGATTTAAATTGTGTTGTTTAAGTGTTCCCTTTATTTTTTTGAGCAGTATATATATACAGTGCCTTGCGAAAGTATTCGGCCCCCTTGAACTTTGCGACCTTTTGCCACATTTCAGGCTTCAAACATAAAGATATAAAACTGTATTTTTTTGTGAAGAATCAACAACAAGTGGGACACAATCATGAAGTGGAACGACATTTATTGGATATTTCAAACTTTTTTAACAAATCAAAAACTGAAAAATTGGGCGTGCAAAATTATTCAGCCCCTTTACTTTCAGTGCAGCAAACTCTCTCCAGAAGTTCAGTGAGGATCTCTGAATGATCCAATGTTGACCTAAATGACTAATGATGATAAATACAATCCACCTGTGTGTAATCAAGTCTCCGTATAAATGCACCTGCACTGTGATAGTCTCAGAGGTCCGTTAAAAGAGCAGAGAGCATCATGAAGAACAAGGAACACACCAGGCAGGTCCGAGATACTGTTGTGAAGAAGTTTAAAGCCGGATTTGGATACAAAAAGATTTCCCAAGCTTTAAACATCCCAAGGAACACTGTGCAAGCGATAATATTGAAATGGAAGGAGTATCAGACCACTGCAAATCTACCAAGACCTGGCCATCCCTCTAAACTTTCAGCTCATACAAGGAGAAGACTGATCAGAGATGCAGCCAAGAGGCCCATGATCACTCTGGATGAACTGCAGAGATCTAAAGCTGAGGTGGGAGACTCTGTCCATAGGACAACAATCAGTCGTATATTGCACAAATCTGGCCTTTATGGAAGAGTGGCAAGAAGAAAGCCATTTCTTAAAGATATCCATAAAAAGTGTTGTTTAAAGTTTGCCACAAGCCACCTGGGAGACACACCAAACATGTGGAAGAAGGTGCTCTGGTCAGATGAAACCAAAATTGAACTTTTTGGCAACAATGCAAAACGTTATGTTTGGCGTAAAAGCAACACAGCTCATCACCCTGACCACACCATCCCCACTGTCAAACATGGTGGTGGCAGCATCATGATTTGGGCCTGCTTTTCTTTAGCAGGGACAGGGAAGATGGTTAAAATTGATGGGAAGATGGATGGAGCCAAATACAGGACCATTCTGGAAGAAAACCTGATGGAGTCTGCAAAGGACCTGAGACTGGGACGGAGATTTGTCTTCCAACAAGACAATGATCCAAAACATAAAGCAAAATCTACAATGGAATGGTTCAAAAATAAACATGTCCAGGTGTTAGAATGGCCAAGTCAAAGTCCAGACCTGAATCCAATCGAGAATCTGTGGAAAGAACTGAAAACTGCTGTTCACAAATGCTCTCCATCCAACCTCACTGAGCTCGAGCTGTTTTGCAAGGAGGAATGGGGAAAAATGTCAGTCTCTCGATGTGCAAAACTGATAGAGACATACCCCAAGCGACTTACAGCTGTAATCGCAGCAAAAGGTTGCACTACAAAGTATTAACTTAAGGGGGCTGAATAATTTTGCACGCCCAATTTATCAGTTTTTGATTTGTTAAAAAAGTTTGAAATATCCAATAAATGTCGTTCCACTTGTTGTTGATTCTTCACAAAAAAATACAGTTTTATATTTTTATGTTTGAAGCCTGAAATGTGGCAAAAGGTCGCAAAGTTCAAGGGGGCCGAATACTTTCGCAAGGCACTGTATATATATATATATATATATATATATATATATATATATACACACACACTAATATGGTGTGATATGGATCTTATATCATTTATACGGTGTTGATTTCTCAAGGCAGTAGTCATTTTCTTTCATTTGCCTAACAAAATGTAATGATCTTGCTTACAATGGGCAACATAGTCATGGAGTTGATTTTTTTTGGGGGGGGCAGGGAATTATACAACCCTTAATCAGTTACATGACATTAGACACTATTCTCTTGAATCATCAGAAATGAGAATGAATCACTGCCCAAGAGAGAATGAATCACTGCCCAAGAGAGAATGACTCACTGCCCTATTTTCATATTTTTCACATACCACACTGATGGTGTTAACCTCACTCCCTTTGTGATCTTAGATGCCTATACAATGTCAGAGGTGACTTACGTCTGGACTAGTAAGGCTGCCGACTCTGTGGTGGTGGAAGGAGAGAGTTCCCGTTTGAACCAGTACGACCTTCTCGGCCAAACAGTGGGCCAAGAAACCATCAAGTCCAGCACAGGTACGCTCAGGATATTACTTCACTTGGTTATTCATCCAATTAGACAACTAGATCATGAGCACAAGCTCTCCCTGCAGGCCTGGATCCCACCGCTGCCAGCAAATGAAGAAAGTGCGAAACAAAAATACATAACTTTTACATCACTTTGTAGATGGACAAAGTTTAGTGGAGCAGATGTGGATGTTTTTACTACAGATAATTTAAGATTCCTGATGCCCACTTCAGTGAGAGGCACTGCTTGCTACTACTGGCTGCATCGGTTTGTTCAGTGCTTCTCAACCCGTTTTGGCTACTGAATCCACCAATCACATTTCACTCTTATCTTCCATTCTGCTTGTGCAACCAAGGACTAAGTCTGTGTTCTTATGAAATCTTCCCAAGGTCCCACTGTGGATAGGCCAAGTCTCCTCAAGAGTACTAACAACTCAGGTTGCAATGCACTGTTAGTTGACTCAGCCAGTGGATAACAGAGGATGAAAGAATGTTTATTCCATGTCTTCTCAGTGGGAGATACTGCATGTCTGAGTTTATTCATAGGAGCTGCGACTAGAATTTCTCCAAAAATACATTTTAGTCTAACTGGGGAACCAACAGCACAAAACAACAACCAATAATTCTGCTTTGACTGTCGGAAAACGAGACTTTCCACTTTGAACCCATTGCACTACAAAAGCTTCGGAGACACAGGCGCGCCGCCTCCTACGGGAGTCAAGAACTCCTGTTCTCCTCAGTCGGTTGGAGAGGAGAATGGAGGGGAGGGAGCGAGTGAGCACTTTGTGCCTAATTGCAACATTAATGGGAAACAAAAGCACAGCTGTAGGAGCTGCCATTCACTCAGACACACAGGAGAGCTCCGTTCTGAAAGGAGAGCCGCCTCTTTATTCCTGAGCTGTGCTGCTGGTCTTATTTTGGAGCTGTCGTAAGACACAAAAGGAGCCTTGTCTCACCAAAGTGCACCAGAGTGTTAAATTAGGATTTGTGGTGTTTTGGGCCTCGGAAACACAGGAAGGAAGAAGCCTGCGTATAGGAACAGATGGGGAAAGCATTCAACAAAGGAGATGGACGGGAGTCATTAGCGAAAAGAAAGGGAACCGACAGTGACACATACACTCCATCGAGATGACAGACAGGCTTGTTTATGCTGGAGTATGGCTAACAGGTTGTTTTTCATCATTGAACATTATGAAATTTTAAAATGCAATTACTCATCTAATTTAAGAGGAGTTACAACATATGTATAGTACTGAGGGGAAAGCAGAAGGTTCGTGGAATTACAGTATATTCCTTTTTTTATAACTACATTACATGATTCACCATCGGAACAGAAGCAAACTGTACTAACTCCTGTGAAGATACAGAACAGTAGTTAATTATAGGTCAGAAAAGCCACAGAACACAGCTACGTTGCATGGCATGGATCAGCCAGGTGGATCAATACGGTGTCTCATGTCTTCAATGATTAGTATCTGCCCCCTCTGCATGTCTCCACATGCGTCTCTGGGGAGCACTCTCATCAGACAAGTCACTACATGTTTGAAACGCTCTTGATGATCTCTTATCCTCCTCCTTTCCTTCCCCTTCTTCTTCTCCTTCACTTAGACAAACAGACTCCCACTCTCCATTATTACCCAGAAGTCTACATTTCAACGATGTAGAGAATACTACTGTTGGCTGTTTTAACATCCAATTGCAATCCCAACTCTTTTTTCATTCACTCCAATCTCAACTAAATGCTCCAGTCATAATCCCAGCTAGCACATAACATTCTGAGAACCATATGTTTCTTAGAGCTTGGTGAGAGCATGTTGTCCTATGGTTATTTTGCATACAATCTTCCCACAACTTTCTGGGAATGATGCAGGATAATTGCTTTGGAACATTCTCAGCACATTTAAGAAACTTGACCAAAAAAATATATATTTTCTTGGCGTTTCATTACTTTAAAAAGATCAAGAGAGCCGCACACTCTAGGATCTCAGATGCGGAAACATTGGTTATTAGGTTATTCAATTATTGCATCTGAGCTCCTAGAGTGTGCGGCTCTCCTTTAATTCTTCAAGTGTTCTACTCCGCTAGCCAGCACCTCACCTAATTAGGTGTTCCTTTCTTTCATCTCCAGTTTCATTACTTTAAACAGAACGTTTCCTAAAACTTCAAACATGATTACATTGAATTTCAATTCTGGCAATGTTCTAGGAACGTTTGACATTGGGAATATTCTCAAATTATTCAGAGAATGTTAAGAAACAAAGTTCTGTGGTTATTTCAGTACATCAGTTTCTTGATGGTTCTATTTAAAGTCATTTTCTCAAATTGTTCTGTGGGAATTTCAGTACTTAAGCATAACGCTTCCTACAGGTTTCCACCTGGTTCTATTTAAAGTCATGTTAACAAATTATTTAAGAACTTTAGCAACGTTCGTCTACGGGAATTTTAGTACTAAAGTATAATGTTTCCTAAAGGTTTCCTTGTGGTTCTATTTAAAATCATGTTCTCATTGTTCAGAGAACATTAAGAAAACTTGCCATAATGACAAGAAAACTTTAATATTCAGATAACGTTGTAAGAGTTTTTAAATACATAAATTCAGTTTAGAATGTTAAGAACATTTTCTATAAAAACCACAACACTAACATTCAGAGCGTTTTAAGTGGTATTTAAAAACATATACATTCCATTCTCAGCATCAACAAAACTCTCTATCCTCTATCTTGTTAAATGTGTTCAGGTGTGTTGGCCGCGCCCACTAATTGGCCACACCTGATCTTAATGAGTGCTTGTTTCCTTTGAAATGACTAAAAATGAACAGCTTTGTTATCATCAAAAAAAACATTGCATGCTAGTGCCACCTTGGTGGGGCAGTGGACTAATTCCATGGAGAGAGAATATAAGATTATTGTTTTGAATCTCGCTGATGCCGTGTCACAATAAAAAAGCATTCATGCCTATGGAAATTAATTTCCATGTGTCCTATCTGTGCTTTGAGTTTTTAAAAAAGTTAACCCAAAATAAGCCACTCTAGCTGTGTTATGAAGTCTTATTGAAACATTCAGTGAAAGTTCATTAAGGAAGTTATTCAAAATTCTCAGTGTTTTCAGAGTGGCAGGTAGCCTAGTGGTTAGAGCGTTGGGCCAGTAACCGAAAGGTTGCTAGATTGAATCCCCTAGCTGACAAGGTAAAAATCGTTCTGCCACTGAACAAGGCAGTTAACCCATTGTTCCTAGGCCGTCATTGTAAATAAGAATTAGTTCTTAACTGACTTGCCTGGTTAAATAAATAAAAAAAGAGTGTTAGTAAAATCTCCCGGCAAAACTTTCAAGGAATCAGAGTAAAATGTTCTCAAACTCTCTATAACCTAAAAAATAAACATTCCTAGAACAGGCAAAATGTTCTCAAACAACATTTGTTTTAAATGTTCTATCTGGTTAGAAAATGTATGGCTTCATTCCCAGAACCAATGTCAAACCAAAAACGTACCTTCCGACAACTTCCAAGGAACCAAATGTTCTAGCTGAGATGCTACTAGTCTGAAAGTGAGTAAAATATTTAATTCCTGGGCCCAAGTCCCACTAGGAACATTTCCCAAGTGAAATATGGAGGAGCCCCCTTCGCTGAAAATCCATTTGTTGTATTTTCCCGCTACAGATTTGCTGATTGTCTGACTTTAAAGGAATCGTTCATCAGCACTGTGTCAGTGTATCATCAACCGTGGGGGTAAACTAGGTCATTTGGCATGGGTGACTGTACTTGAGTGCGAGGGACATCATGGGTGACTGTACGTGAGTGCGAGGGACATCTTGGGTGACTGAGGCTTGAGTGCGAGGGACATCATGGGTGACTGTACTTGAGTGAGAGGGACATCATGGGTGACTGTACTTGAGTGCGAGGGACATCATGGGTGACTGTACGTGAGTGCGAGGGACATCTTGGGTGACTGAGGCTTGAGTGCGAGGGACATCTTGGGTGACTGAGGCTTGAGTGCGAGGGACATCTTGGGTGACTGAGGCTTGAGTGCGAGGGACATCTTGGGTGACTGAGGCTTGAGTGCGAGGAACATCTTGGGTGACTGAGGCTTGAGTGCGAGGGACATCTTGGGTGACTGAGGCTTGAGTGCGAGGGACATCTTGGGTGACTGAGGCTTGAGTGCGAGGGACATCTTGGGTGACTGAGGCTTGAGTGCGAGGGACATCATGGGTGACTGTACTTGAGTGAGAGGGACATCATGGGTGACTGTACTTGAGTGCGAGGGACATCATGGGGGACTGTACTTGAGTGCGAGGGACATCATGGGTGACTGTACGTGAGTGCGAGGGACATCTTGGGTGACTGAGGCTTGAGTGCGAGGGACATCTTGGGTGACTGAGGCTTGAGTGCGAGGGACATCTTGGGTGACTGAGGCTTGAGTGCGAGGGACATCTTGGGTGACTGAGGCTTGAGTGCGAGGAACATCTTGGGTGACTGAGGCTTGAGTGCGAGGGACATCTTGGGTGACTGAGGCTTGAGTGCGAGGGACATCTTGGGTGACTGAGGCTTGAGTGCGAGGGACATCTTGCAATAGGGCCACGAGCATAACAGCAAAATACTTTTAGCAAATCACTACATTTTGTTATATTTTTACATTGACTCACATAGAGAGAACAGAGGGGTGTTCGCCAAAGCGAATGTGTGGACAGAAAATGACAAAATAACATTAGAAGTAAATATTTGTACATTTCCATTAATTTAATCTGTGTTTATTATATATGAGGTTGGAATAATTCTGTGAAATTGTGAAAATTATGATAAAGTGTAAGAGCTGTTTGAAGACTCTTTAGGTTAATAGACCAATAAGAGAGTTCCAAACCTCTCTGCCAATTACAGCAAGTTTTCAGTTTTTCCCTCCCCATTCATAACACTCTCAGACGGTCCTAGCAAAATGCTTTGCTAAGAAGCTGTTTTTGTTTATTTTGGACCATATTAATTGAAAGAAATTACAGTAAGGTACTTAATTGTTACCCAGTAATGATTTGATATAAAAAATACAATTTAAAAAGGCTGCATTGGACCTTCAATGAAAATATTGTGGGTTTGTTTTCTAACCAATCAAGTGTAATCATCTTTATCTATTTGTCTTTATCCCCCTCACCTGGGTCAATGGCAGCAGTCCTACATAGGCACTGTAGCCCATGCTTCCTTCCCTCTGTCCTTTATCAGAGGACACAGGTTGGCATTTATTGGGGTGACTCATGTACTGGAGGCAGCTTGGCACATCTAAGCTAGATGCCCTCAATCTCACACAAATCATCAAGGAACCCACCAGGTACAACCCTAACTCTGTAAACAAGGGCACCCTCATAGACGTCATCCTGACCAACTGGCCCTCCAAATACACCTCCGCTGTCTTCAATCAGGATCTCAGCGATCACTGCCTCATTGCCTGTATCCGCTACGGAGCCGCAGTCAAACGACCACCCCTCATCACTGTCAAACGCTCCCTAAAACACTTCTGTGAGCAGGCCTTTCTAATCGACCTGGCCCGGGTATCCTGGAAGGACATTGACCTCATCCCGTCAGTTGAGGATGCCTGGTCATTCTTTAAAAGTAACTTCCTCACCATTTTAGATAAGCATGCTCCGTTCAAAAAATGCAGAACTAAGAACAGATACAGCCCTTGGTTCACCCCAGACCTGACTGCCCTCGACCAGCACAAAAACATCCTGTGGCGGACTGCAATAGCATCGAATAGTCCCCGTGATATGCAACTGTTCAGGGAAGTCCGGAACCAATACACGCAGTCAGTCAGGAAAGCTAAGGCCAGCTTCTTCAGGCAGAAGTTTGCATCCTGTAGCTCCAACTCCAAAAAGTTCTGGGACACTGTGAAGTCCATGGAGAACAAGAGCACCTCCTCCCAGCTGCCCACTGCACTGAGGCTAGGTAACACGGTCACCACTGATAAATCCATGATTATCGAAAACTTCAATAAGCATTTCTCAACGGCTGGCCATGCCTTCCGCCTGGCTACTTCAACCTCGGCCAACAGCTCCGCCCCCCCCGCAGCTCCTCGCCCAAGCCTCTCCAGGTTCTCCTTTACCCAAATCCAGATAGCAGATGTTCTGAAAGAGCTGCAAAACCTGGACCCGTACAAATCAGCTGGGCTTGACAATCTGGACCCTCTATTTCTGAAACTATCTGCCACCATTGTCGCAACCCCTATTACCAGCCTGTTCAACCTCTCTTTCATCTCGTCTGAGATCCCCAAGGATTGGAAAGCTGCCGCAGTCATCCCCCTCTTCAAAGGGGGAGACACCCTGGACCCAAACTGTTACAGACCTATATCCATCCTGCCCTGCCTATCTAAGGTCTTCGAAAGCCAAGTCAACAAACAGGTCACTGACCATCTCGAATCCCACCGTACCTTCTCCGCTGTGCAATCTGGTTTCCGAGCCGGTCATGGGTGCACCTCAGCCACACTCAAGGTACTAAACGACATCATAACCGCCATCGATAAAAGACAGTACTGTGCAGCCGTCTTCATCGACCTCGCCAAGGCTTTCGACTCTGTCAATCACCATATTCTTATCGGCAGACTCAGTAGCCTCGGTTTTTCGGATGACTGCCTTGCCTGGTTCACCAATTACTTTGCAGACAGAGTTCAGTGTGTCAAATCGGAGGGCATGCTGTCCGGTCCTCTGGCAGTCTCTATGGGGGTGCCACAGGGTTCAATTCTCGGGCCGACTCTTTTCTCTGTGTATATCAATGATGTTGCTCTTGCTGCGGGCGATTCCCTGATCCACCTCTACGCAGACGACACCATTCTATATACTTTCGGCCCGTCTTTGGACACTGTGCTATCTAACCTCCAAACAAGCTTCAATGCCATACAACACTCCTTCCGTGGCCTCCAACTGCTCTTAAACGCTAGTAAAACCAAATGCATGCTTTTCAACCGGTCGCTGCCTGCACCTGCATGCCCGACTAGCATCACCACCCTGGATGGTTCCGACCTAGAATATGTGGACGTCTATAAGTACCTAGGTGTCTGGCTAGACTGCAAACTCTCCTTCCAGACTCATATCAAACATCTCCAATCGAAAATCAAATCAAGAGTCGGCTTTCTATTCCGCAACAAAGCCTCCTTCACTCAAGCCGCCAAGCTTACCCTAGTAAAACTGACTATCCTACCGATCCTCGACTTCGGCGATGTCATCTACAAAATGGCTTCCAACACTCTACTCAGCAAACTGGATGCAGTCTATCACAGTGCCATCCGTTTTGTCACTAAAGCACCTTATACTACCCACCACTGCGACTTGTATGCTATAGTCGGCTGGCCCTCGCTACATATTCGTCGCCAGACCCACTGGCTCCAGGTCATCTACAAGTCTATGCTAGGTAAAGCTCCGCCTTATCTCAGCTCACTGGTCACGATGGCAACACCCATCCGTAGCACGCGCTCCAGCAGGTGTATCTCACTGATCATCCCTAAAGCCAACACCTCATTTGGCCGCCTTTCGTTCCAGTACTCTGCTGCCTGTGACTGGAACGAATTGCAAAAATCGCTGAAGTTGGAGACTTTTATCTCCCTCACCAACTTCAAACATCAGCTATCTGAGCAGCTAACCGATCGCTGCAGCTGTACATAGTCTATTGGTAAATAGCCCACCCTTTTCACCTACCTCATCCCCGTACTGTTTCTATTTATTTACTTTTCTGCTCTTCTGCACACCAATATCTCTACCTGTACATGACCATCTGATCTTTTATCACTCCAGTGTTAATCTGCAAAATTGTAATTATTTGCCTACCTCCTCATGCCTTTTGCACACATTGTATATAGACCCCCCCTTCGTTTTCTACTGTGTTATTGACTTGTTAATTGTTTACTCCATGTGTAACTCTTTGTTGTATGCTCACACTGCTATGCTTTATCTTGGCCAGGTCGCAGTTGCAAATGAGAACTTGTTCTCAACTAGCCTACCTGGTTAAATAAAGGTGAAATAAAAAAAATATAAAAAAATATTAGTCACTAGCTGGCACAGCCCCAAAGTCATAAAATTACATTTTAAACCTAACTACACTTCTAACATTAATCCTAACCAAAACTTTAAATTAAACACCAAAAAGACCATATTTTTGTTTTCATAATTTTTTTTATGATATATATATATATATACAGCCAATTTTGACTTTGCAGATGGCCCATTTAGTGGAAATCACACAGCTCTACCTCCAGGACAAGATTCGTCTCAATAAAGGTCAACTTGCTCAGAGGACTAAAGTTAATGTGAAATCAAATGATTGGCCTAGATTCCATCAGATGCATTGGACATTAGCATCTCAAGTGAGGGTGTGCAGGTGTCATCAGTGCCGACAGGAGGCTGAAGCTATCTAGAACCAGGCTCTCCATCTTCATTTGCACCCACAGAGGAGTATGTCAAGCTGCCATGTCTCCTGCCTTCTTCTGGAATGAGAGTGCATTGCTCATCTGCTGGAAAGGCATCCTTCCCCTGGTCTGCTCCATTCCCAATCAAATGTGGCGGATTTAACAAGCTATAGAGGAGGGCACCTCCCTTCTTCCACTTTAGAACAGTGAAGAGTCCCTCACCACCAACGTGTCTATTTACAGATGGGCTGTGTACAGCTCTGACAGCTGACGCTTAAAGTTTGTGAGGGAGATAAGTCTCCAACTTCAATGATTTTTGCAATTCCTTCCAGTAATTGGCAGAAGAGAACTGGAAGGAAAGGTGGCCAAAGTAGCTGTTGGCTTTAGTAGTATATGGGGCTTTGGTGATGAAATGGATGGCACTGTGATAGACTGCATCCAATTTGCTGGGTAGAGTGTTGGAGGCTAATTTGTAATTGACATCGCCGAAGCCAAGGATATTTAGGATAGTCAGTTTTAAGAGGGTAAGTTTGGCAGCATGAGTGGAGGAGGCTTTGTTGTGAAATAGGAAGCCGATTCTAGATGTAACTTTGGATTGGAGATGCTTAATCTGAGTCTGGAAGGAGACTTTACAGTCTAACCAGATACCTAGGTATTTGCAGTTGTCCACATATTCTGTTCACATATTCACATAAGTCAGAACCGTCCAGAGTAGTGATGCTAGTCGGGCAGGCGGGTGCGGGCAGCGATTGGTTGAAGAGTATGTATTTCGTTTTATTAGCATTTAAGTTACTAAGAAAAAGCCATATCTTTGTCCAGTGTCTGTTCTTTTGGCCATCTTAATCTTTTCTTTTTATTGGCCAGTCTGAGATATGGCTTTTTCTTTGCAACTCTGCCTAGAAGGCCAGCATCCCGGAGTCGCCTCTTCACTGTTGACGTTGAGACTGGTGTTTTGCAGGTACTATTTAATGAAGCTGCCAGTTGAGGACTTGTGAGGTGTCTGTTTCTCAAACTAGACACTCTAATGTCCTTGTCCTCTTGCTCAGTTGTGCACCAGGGCCTCCCACTGGGACCTCCTTCACACATCTAGATGGCCGGGCGGGGTGGGTGTGGAGCCAGACACAGCAGGGAATTCAAACTGTAGAACACTGTTCCTACATTTGAATATAAAAATGGATTTTATCAAACAAAACTATGCTACAGTTTATCTCTGGGACCCTCAGGATGACAAATCAGAGCAAGATTATTGAATGTAAGTACATTATTTACCTTCAGAGGTGAATGTATCAAACCAGTTGCCGTGATAAAAGTTGTTGTTGTACACTCTCCACAAACAATAGTATGGTATTGTTTCATTATAATAGCTAGTGTAAATTGGACAGTGCAGTTCAGTTAACAATAATTGAAGCTTTCTGCACATATGCATGTCTATGTCCTAGGAATTTTTTCATATTATTTACAATGTCATGTTAATCACATTCGTGCACGTTAGCTCAACTGTCCCAGTGGAGGGACACCGATCCTGTATAGGTTTTTAATTTGGCATTGTTAAGCCACGGATAAAGAGCCAATAACAAGTATTTACCCCATTGCACAATTTCCACAAATTGTTGACATGGAGCCTGGATATTGAGAACCAATTAATTGGGATTTGTTTTACCAATCTACACAAAATGCTCCACAATCTTTTGGTGTTTGAGCCACTTGATTGCAATGGCGGTAGAGGACCTTAAGTCTGTTATGTCTGTGGAGTGATTATCATCTTCATCCTGTAATTACAGTTTCCCCGTTCGCAGGGAAGCACGCATAAGCTTCTCTGGAGTAAATCCCACCACGTCTCACAGATTCTCTCCCCCCATCGACGACAGAGAGACATCAGGGCAGGCATGCAAATTAACCTCCCCGTCCACAACAGAGAGACAATTCGTGCAGGCAAGCAAATTACCCTCCCCATCCACGACAGAGAGACATCAGGGCAGGCATGCAAATTATCCTCCCCCATTTCCCACGTCCCCATGAGGACAATGGCTATTTTAAGCTTAGGGGTTAGATTTAGGGTAAGGAGTTGGTGGTTAGGGTTACAGGATAAGTTTATGTTAAGGTTTAGGGAAAATATGATTTTGAATGGAAATGTATTTTAGGTCCCCACGAGTATAGAAGAACATAACGTGTGTGTGAAGACAGGAGAGCGAGAGAGCATCAAGACTCCCTGTAAATGGGGTGGAAGCAGGCAATACTGCAAGTGCTCTCAAATAACAGGGAATAATACATATTGTGGGATTAGGTGGGTAAACAACTTTCTCTTCTCATCTTGGGTTCTCTTTGAGATATTCTCCCATTATAAGTCATGCATGCGGCATTGGCATAATTGAATGTCCTCGTTAGAGGTGTAGTTTTGCATTGCGGTTATACAATTACAATGTACAAAGCTTTATTCAATAGGCTTATTGTTTGAACTCTGAAAAGTCCATAGTTTTTTGAACATTGCATATCCAACCCAAAGCATCCACATCCATATTATTATGAAAAACTGGTGAAAAACGAATAGAATCGGAGGTAAATAAATAACGCTATCCTTCAAGAGTGGCACTGTAGTCGAGGCCATATAAATTAATAAAGCACTCTCTCTCTACAGGCGAATACACTGTCATGACGGCACATTTCCATTTGAAGCGGAAGATTGGATACTTTGTGATCCAGACCTATCTACCATGCATTATGACCGTTATCCTCTCCCAAGTGTCCTTCTGGCTGAACAGAGAGTCCGTGCCAGCTAGGACTGTGTTTGGTGAGTATGGGACTCCTTATCCGACAGTAATGTTATCCTAGACCAGGTATTCCAAACTGGGGTACGTGCAACGTCGTCAATGGCACGGCAAATAAAAAAGTTATGAATATTTTATTATACATACATACATACATACATACATACATACATACATACATACATACATACATACAATTGATGTCGAAAGTTTACATAAACTAGTTTTAATGACTCCAACCTAGTGTTTCAACCACTCCACAAATTTCTTGTTAACAAACTATAGTTTTGGCAAATCGGTTAGGACATCTACCTTGTGCGGTAACAGAGAGACCAGTCTACGACTTGGGTGACTGGAGTCTTTGACAATTTTTTGGGCCTTCCTCAGACACAGCCTAGTATAGAGGTCCTGGATGGCAGAAAGCTTGGCCCCAGTGATGTACTGGGCCGTACGCACAAACCTTTGTAGCGCCTTACCCTTACGGTCAGTTGCCGAGCAATTGCCATACCAGGCGACGATACAACCAGTCAAGATGCTCTCGATGGTGCAGCTGTTGAGGATCTGGGGAGCCATGCCAACTCTTTTCATTCTATTGAGGGGGAATAGACAATGCCCTCTTCACGACTGTCTTGGTGTTTGGACCATGATAGTTTGTTGAGGATGTGGACACTGAGGGACTTTATGCTCTCAACCCGCTCCACTAAAGCCCAGTCGATGTGAATGGAGGCGTGTTCGGTCCTCCTTTTCCTGTAATCCACGATCAGCTCCTTTGTCTTGCTCACGTTGACGGAGAGGTTGTTGTCCTGACACCAAACTGCCAGGTCTCTAACCTCCTTCCTATAGGCTGTCTCAGCGTTGTCAGTGAGCAGGCCTACCACCGTTGTGTCATCAACAAACTTAATGATGGTGTTGGAGTAGTGCTTGGCCACGCAGTCGTGGGTGAACAGGGAGTACAAGAGGGGACTAAGCATGTCACCACTGAGGGGCCAGTGTGGCAGATGTGTTGTTGCATGCCCTTACCACCTGGGGACTGCCCATCAGGACGTCCAGAATCCAGTTGCAGAGGGAGGTGTTAGTCCCGGGATCTTTAGCTTAGTGCCCACAAAGCTCCTCACTATCTGTTGGGGCGGTATGCAAATTGGATTGGGTCTTTGGTTTCCGGGACAATGGTGTTGATGTCATATCACTGCAGAGGTGAGTACCATTCACATGATAAACACAGTATATCACATAAAGGAGAAGTACATCACAAAATAGTATGCACCGAAAAACAGAATGCTGATGTGTTCACGGTAGAAATGGCCCATAGCTGTGTAAGCTTTAATCAGACCATTTCTAGATGTGATTGGGTATGCTCTGAAAAGGAGGAGTTAGTTGGTTTATTATTCTTTGTGTCCCTTTAATTCTCCTCATTATTTCAGTGCCACAGAGAAGTGGGCAGCAAATGAACATTTAAGAACAAACTTGGTTAAAGAAATTCAAAGAACTTATTCTGGACCTTAGTTCTAAAAATACTCTGAGTAAATACAGTCTCATCTCTTATCTGCAGATACTTTTTCCCCCTCCCACTCATTAAAATAAAAGGAAATCTGAGCTAAGCTGAACTTCAGTGGGGACTCGCAATGTTTTCATACAGCCCTCAAATCAAAACAGGCGCAAATGTGTCATGAGAAAATTTTAGATAAGTATGGTTATTTATTTTGATATATTTTGTGTCATCGATTAATGTAGCCTAGTGGTTAGGGTAGCTTTATGGTTAGAGTGTTGGACTAGTAACCAGAAGGTTGCAAGTTCAAATCCCCAAGCTGACAAGGTACAAATCTGTTGTTCTGCCCCTGAACAGGCAGTTAACCCACTGTTCCTAGGCCGTCATTGAAAATAAGAATTTGTTCTTAACTGACTTGCCTAGTTAAATAAAGGTACATTTAAAAGAAATGTCACCATTGACATACAAGGTGCACTGTTCAGGTAGAAGACATCAAATCAAACTTTATTTGCCACATGCGCCAAATACAACAAATGCTTACTTACCAGCCCTAAACCAACAGTGCAGTTCAATAAGAAAAAAAGATTTACCAAGTAGGCTAAAATAATAAAAAGTAACACAATAAGAATAACGAGGCTATATACAGGGGGCACCGGTACCGAGTAGTTTACATGGTATTTTACTTACGCCTACAAGAAACCAAATGCACCATATGTTGCAATTAGGAGTGTTAACGTTTAAATATTAAAACGTATAAACAAAATTGGGATCCTTAACGTTAAGAAAAAATCTCTAGCTGAAAAACAGAAGGAAGAGCCTAAAGAGCCTGGCCGCTCTTTGGGCTCCCGTACACACAGACAGAACCGGCATGTGACACACATCATAAAATAATGCACCGTTTACACAACCTATTGTAGCCAACACCACTATCGCCAATGGTGACAACAACAGTGTCACATCAAAGGTGACAGGCTCATGGCGCTGAAAGGACAGCGACCCTAATACCTGTGCGTTCCATGGTGCTGAAAGGACAGCGACCCTAATATCTGTGAGTTCCATGGTGCTGAAAGCACAGCGAACCTAATACCTGTGCGTTCCATGGTGCTGAAAGGATAGCGACCCTAATACCTCTGCGTTCCATGGTGCTGAAAGGACAGTGACCCTAACACCTGTGCGTTCCATGGTGCTGAAAGCACAGCGACCCTAATACCTGTGCGTTCCATGGTGCTGAAAGGACAGTGACCCTAACACCTGTGCGTTCCATGGTGCTGAAAGAAAAATCATGTTAAAGAATAAGCAGCCCATTCACTGGAGTAGACCCCATAAAATCATAACAATACAAAAGCACAACCATTTAATTTCCAAAATGAAATTAACAAACCAGCTATTAATTCCAATTGCAAATATATTTTATCACGTTCATCACACTAACCGGTGATCTAAAGTTTAAATGCAATAATGTTTCAGTCATTATTTTCAAAGTGGTATCTCACAGCAAGTGAGCTGCAACAAAAAACAGTGCCACTTACCAGATGATTGACATTTGTAAATTAAGTTTGAAAGTTGATCTATAACAAATTAGCAACATCCACCTTGAAGTCCACCTTGAACAGCTGCTACAGATGTTGTCACTTTTGTAACACTACTACAACACAAGCTAGCTAACGCTACTAGCGACACTGATTCTTTTATAATGCTCCCCTTTCTTCTTCAATGTTTTATGGCAGACTTAGTGTATTGCCGCCACCCACTGTTATTCTGTATTATGAATTCATTATCTCTTGCACTCTCAGTAGTGAGGCCTAGACACGTCACTTTAAAAAATAAATGGTCCCACCCATTGCAAGTCAAAATGTAACTGGTTAATTTAGGGCTGTTGCGGTTGACTGTATTACCGCCACACTGGCAGTCACAAGTCATGACTGTTTAGTCTTCTCCAAGCTCTGATGCTGCTGATGGTGATCAGTAGCCTACCAAACTTGCTAACTGCCTGGTACTCAGCACTCTATTTTCCCTCTAATCACTATGACATCAGTGAAAATGTGTTTGAAAATTTTATCAAACACTTCATGAGAGCCCATGTGCTCATGTTGTGCAACATTTCTATATGCTGTGCAGTTGCGCGAGAAAACAGAGTGATGGCCTCTACTAAAAAGAGGAGAATCCATCAGTTTTCAATAGGCTAGGCCTACTATATTTATTTCTGAACTTTACTAATATTAAGCGCATTGTTTATCTTTACAACAGGAGTAATAGCCTACCTGGCTGGCATGAAAATGAACCACGGGAAAAGTGTCCTCAATTAGCTATTTAAGTGCATAGATTAGATGTATTTTTCCCCGCTGCCCCTGTTTTGCGACAGGAGCATGATAATGGTCCAATCTCAATCAAAACAAATTTTACACATTATTTAGTGTATGTAAAGACGAGATTAAATCAAGAATAGTCTGATGGGTGACAATATTAGCCTATCACTTTGCGACTTTTTCTAATCATAGTCGCACACCTCATATAGCCTAGCCGATAGGCCTTTAGGTTTTGATAAGGTTTGTATCACAACTTAAGTGGCAAAATAACATCTTAAAATTAATCACATGAATCTGATTTACAAGGGGTGTGAAGCTTAACTGACATACACTACCGGACAAAGGTTTTAGAACACCTACTCATTCAAGGGTTTTTCTTTATTTTTACTATTTTCTACATTGTAGAATAATAGTGAAGACATCAAAACTATGAACTAACACATGTGGAATCATGTACAGTAGTAACCAAAAAGTGTTAAACAAATCAAAATACATTTGAGATTCTTCAAATAGCCACCCTTTGCCTTGATGACAGCTTCGCACACTCTTGGCATTCTCTCAACCAGCTTCATGAGGTAGTCACCTGGAATGCATGTCAACCAACAGGTGTGCCTTCTTAAAAGTCAAGTTGTGGAATTTCTTTCCTTCTTAATGCATTTGAGCCAATCAGTTGTGTTGTGACAAGGTAGGTGGGGTATACAGACCCAAGTCCATATTATGGCAAGAACAGCTCAAATAAAGAAATTACCATGCATCATTACTTTATAACATGAAGGTCAGTCAAAACTGAAAAATGTCAAGAACTTTTAAAGTTTCTCCAAGTGCAGTTGCAAAAACCATCAAGCGCTATGATGAAATTGGCTCTCATGAGGACCGCCACATGAATGGAAGACCCAGAGTTACCTCTGATGCAGAGGTTAAGTTTAGAGTTACCATCCTCCAGAAATTGCAGCCCAAATAAATGCTTCCCAGAGTTCAAGTAACAGACATCTCAACATCAATTGTTCAGAGGAAACAGCGTAAATCAGGCCTTCATAGTCTAATTGCTGCAAAGAAACCACTACTAAAGGACACCAACAGGAAAAAGAGACCTGCTTGAGCCAAGAAACACGAGCAATGGACATTAGACCGGTGGAAATTTGTCCTTTGGTCTTGATGTCCAAATGTGCGATTTTTGGTTCCAGCCGCCATGTCGTTGTGAGACGCAATGTGGGTGAACGGATGATCTCTGCGTGTGTATTTCCCACCATAAAGCAAGGAGGAGGAGGTGTTATGGAGTGGGGGTGCTTTGCTGGTGACATTTAGAAATCAAGGCACACTTAACCAGCATGTATACCACAACATTCTGCCGCGATATGCCATCCCATCTGGATTGTGCTTAGTGGGACTATCACTTGTTTTTCAACAGGACAATGGCCCAACACACCTCCATGCTGTGTAAGGGCTATTTTACCAAGAAGGAGAGTGATGGAGTGCTGCATCAGATGACCTGGCCTCCACAATCCCCCGACCTCAACCAAATTGAGATGGTTTGAGATGAGTTGGACTGCAGAAGGAAGGAAAAGCAATCAAGTGCTCAGCATGTGTGGGAACTCCTTCAAGACTATTGGAAAAGCATTCCAGGTGAAGCTGGTTGAGAGAATATCAAGGGTGTGCAAAACTGTCATCAAGGCAAAGGGTGGCTATTTGAAGAATCTCAAATATAAAATATATTTTGATTTGTTTAACACTTTTTTGGTTACTACGTGATTCCACATGTGTTATTTCATAGTTTTGATGTCTTCTATTATTCTACAATGAAGAAAATAGTAAATATAAAGGAAAACCCTTGAATGAGTAGGTAGTGTATGTGTATGCGACCTATAAAATTAGATTTGATTTTAAATTACATGGATTTATTAGACTTTTAATGTGTGGAAGCCAGGAGATGCTAAATGTGTTCATTAACGAATGGTCAATTACGTGAGACCGCCAGTTATTTGCTTGACAATCGCCAGCTGATAAAATTTTGTGACCGCAACAGCCCTATGTTCATTCCACTATTACTCCAAAATTGTAATACAATGGTAAAGCTGTCCAGCTTCTAAATGCCGAGCCAATGGCTGGCTGAGCAGGTTCAATGTTTCTATCCAGATACCACTAAAGAATATTCTGATTGGATATTTTTTCTATTCAGTATTAACACAAACTGAAGAGATTAAATCAGAAAATTATTACAATATTGTAAAATATAAATGTTAATGTTTTTTTTATATATATTTGATCTATTTCTATAAATCCCTAGGCCTTCAAGGTCCCGATGGTTCCCCACTGATCAAACCAAGATGAGCTATTTAACGTTAGCTAGGCTAACTTAGTCTACATAACTTTAACTGTCCACTTTCTCCCCTTCCAAATCCTACAGTAAATAACAACAACACCATTCAGATTATTAAATTGCAGCCTACCTGTTGGCTCTTGGTGTTGTAGCCTGTCCTTTTAATCCCATCTTCCATTGATTAGATTGGAAATAAATCAAATAAGAAATGTGCCTATATATCTCCTTATGAATTCAAGTTGTGCCCCAGGCTTTTCCTGTAACACTGGAGCATCCTAAATGTCATCTTGCTTTGATGTTACAGTAAAGCATATGTTGGTACATGTTAAGTTATGCATTCTCCTAAATGACATAACAGTAACATTTCACTTTAAGTCTGCACTATACCGTGTCATTACTATACACCTAAACTACTTTGCTAACCCAAATATAATTATTTGGCTGTACATGGTATCTGTTGATAAGGTACTTAAATAATTGAATGATAATCAAAGGGAACTGACCAAGCTGAAACTGTTTGATGTTCCCCTAGGTGTAACCACTGTCCTGACAATGACCACCCTGAGTATAAGTGCTCGTAACTCCCTCCCCAAGGTGGCCTACGCCACGGCCATGGACTGGTTCATCGCTGTCTGCTACGCCTTTGTCTTCTCTGCCCTCATCGAGTTTGCCACCGTCAACTACTTCACAAAGCGCAGCTGGGCCTGGGATGGGAAGAGCATTGTGAATGACAAGGTAATGGAAGCATAACCCCCCCGATGGCCTAAAAGGCAGCATTTTCAGAGATAGTATATGGTGATCTGTTTGTTTTGAAGGTGGCCAACCCATATCCATATGATTTTCAACCCGGGGTCCTTTGCATGTGTTGTGTTTGCATCAGCATTCAGGTCATTTCCTGTTCGACAGCCACAGGCAGTGCTGTACCTGGAAGACCATCTGCATACGTATGAATGTATACATCCCGTGACTTTTTCCAAGTCGTTGTTACACTGGCCTACACACAGTATCCCATAATGTCAAAGTGGAATTATATTTGTATAATACATTTAAGTATTCAACCCCTTTGTTATGGCAAGCCTAAATAAGTTCAAGAGTGAAAGTAAAACATTTGCATAACAAGTCACATAAGTTGCATGGACTCTGTGTACAATAATAGTGTTTAACATGATTTTTGAATGGCTACCTCATCTCTGTACCCTACACCATCATCTGTCAGGTCCCTCAGTCAAATAGTGAACCTATTGGTGGATTGGTAAAAAGTAAGAATATCCCTTTGAGCATGGTGAAGTTGTTAATTATACTTTGGGTGGTGTTTCAATACACCCAGTCACTACAAAGATACAGGTGTCCTTCCTAACTCTGTTGCCAGAGTGGATGGAAACCTCTCAGGGATTTCACCATGAGGTCAGTGGTGACTTTAAGACAGTTACAGAGTTTAATGGCTGTGATAGGAGAAAACTGAGTATGGATCAATAACACTGTAGTTACTCCACAAAACTTAGTTAATTGACAGAGTGAAAAGGAAGCCTGTACAGACTAAAAAAATATTCCAAAACATGCATCCTGTTTTCACCAAGGCACTGAGGTAATACTGGAAAGAAGAAATTGGCATAGCAATTAACTTTTTGTCCTTAATACAAAGTGTTATATTAGCATCATTAGTTATGAGTATGCTTCTAATCGTTAAGCACTGAGGAGTTTTTTCAGGATAAAAATTTACCGGAATTGAGCTAAGCACAGTCAACATCCGAGGGGAAAACATTGTTCAGTCTGCTTTCCACCAGACACTGGGTGATTAATTCACCTTTCTGCAGGACAATAACCTAAAAAGAGGCCAAATCTACACTGGAGAAAATAGTAAAAAATAGTAAAAATAAAGAAAACCCTTGAATGAGTAGGTGTCCAAATGTTTGACTGGTACTGAATATATCTTTTCACTTTGTCATTAAGGGGCATTGTGTGATAAAAGAAAATCAGGTGGTAACACAACAAAATGTGTAATAAGTCTAGGTCTATGAATACTTTCTGAAACCAAGCAGGTGCCAGATCAGACAAATGAATGTGGCGATACAAACACAAAAGGTCACAGTATATTTTACTTAAATGTTCAGAGAGGGAGAGTAAATTGCTACCCCATGAAGCATAGCCAGGATAAATGGGTAAATGTTCAGGGAGGAAGACCCCATGAAGCATAGCCAGGATAAATGGGTAAATGTTCAGGGAGGAAGACCCCATGAAGCATAGCCAGGATAAATGGGTAAATGTTCAGGGAGGAAGACCCCATGAAGCATAGCCAGGTTAAATGGGTAAATGTTCAGGGAGGAAGACCCCATGAAGCATAGCCAGGATAAATGGGTAAATGTTCAGGGAGGAAGACCCCATGAAGCATAGCCAGGATAAATGGGTAAATGTTCAGGGAGGAAGACCCCATGAAGCATAGCCAGGATAAATGGGTAAATGTTCAGGGAGGAAGACCCCATGAAGCATAGCCAGGATAAATGGGTAGATGTTCAGGGAGGAAGACCCCATGAAGCATAGCCAGGATAAATGGGTTGAGATGAAAAAAAATTATAAAAAGGAGAGGGAAACTGTGAAAGAGCCATAGAGTGATAAGAGCTCTTTCTGTGTGGGAAGATACGTTTGAAGTGAATCAGACTTTGATGGGGAAAAGACACTTTGCACCTTGTTAATCAGTTCGTGACAACAACAACAAAAAACATAAAAGCTGATGTGGAAAGGTTGGTGCTTAGTTTCAACCCATCCTTCAGAATGTATTTGTTCATTTTCAAAAAAAGCATATACAGTGGGGCAAAAAAGTATTTAGTCAGCCACCAATTGTGCAAGTTCTCCCACTTGAAAAGATGAGAGAGAGGCCTGTAATTGTCATCATAGGTACACTTCAACCATGACAGACAAAATGACAGAAAAAAATATCCAGAAAATTACATTGTAGGATTTTTAATGAATTTATTTGCAAATTTTGGTGGAAAATAAGTATTTGGTCAATAACAAAAGTTTATCTCAATACTTTGTTAAATACCCTTTGTTGGCAATGACATTGGTCAAACGTTTTCTGTAAGTCTTCACAAGGTTTTCACACACTGTTGCTGGTATTTTGGCCTATTCCTCCATGATGATCTCCTCTAGAGCAGTGATGTTTTGGGTCTGTTGCTGGGCAACACGGACTTTCAACTCCCTCCAAAGATTTTCTATGGGGTTGAGATCTGGAGACTGGCTAGGCCACTCCAGGACCTTGAAATGCTTCTTACGAAGCCACTCCTTCGTTGCCAGGGCGGTGTGTTTGGGATCATTGTCATGCTGAAACACCCAGCCACGTTTCATCTTCAATGCCCTCGCTGATGGAAGGAGGTTTTCACTCAAAATCTCACGATACATGGCCCCATTCATTCTTTCCTTTACACGGATCAGTCGCCCTGGTCCCTTTGCAGAAAAACAGCCCCAAAGCATGATGTTTCCACCCCCATGCTTCACAGTAGGTATGGTGTTCTTTGGATGCAACTCAGCATTCTTTGTCCTCCAAACACGACGAGTTGAGTTTTTACCAAAAAGTTATATTTTGGTTTCATCTGACCATATGACATTCTCCCAATCTTCTTCTGGATCATCCAAATGCTCTCTAGCAAACTTCAGACGGCCCTGGACATGTACTGGCTTAAGCAGGGGGACACGTCTGGCACTGCAGGATTTGAGTCCCTGGCGGCGTAGTGTGTTACTGATGGTAGGCTTTGTTACTTTGGTCCCAGCTCTCTGCAGGTCATTCACTTGGTCCCCCCATGTGGTTCTGGGATTTTTGCTCACCGTTCTTGTGATCATTTTGACCCCACGGGGTGAGATCCTGCGTGGAGCCCCAGATCGAGGGAGATTATCAGTGGTCTTGTATGTCTTCCATTTCCTAATAATTGCTCCCACAGTTGATTTCTTCAAACCAAGCTGCTTACCTATTGCAGATTCAGTCTTCCCAGCCTGGTCTACCATTTTTGTTTCTGGTGTCCTTTGACAGCTCTTTGGTCTTGGCCATAGTGGAGTTTGGAGTGTGAATGTTTGAGGTTGTGAACAGGTGTCTTTTATACTGATAACAAGTTCAAACAGGTGCCATTAATACAGGTAACGAGTGGAGGACAGAGGAGCCTCTTATAGAAGAAGTCACAGGTCTGTGAGAGCCAGAAATCTTGCTTGTTTGTAGGTGACCAAATACTTATTTTCCACCATAATTTGCAAATAAATTCATTAAAAATCCTACAATGTGTTTTTCTGGATTTTTTTTCTCATTTTGTCTGTCATAGTTGAATTGGACCGATGATGAAAATGACAGGCCTCTCATCTTTTTAAGTGGGAGAATTTGCACAATTGGTGGCTGACTAAATACTTTTTTGCCCCACTGTACATGTAACTGCCAGGGATAAAAACAATATTGAAAGCAGGTGCTTCCACACAGGTGTGGTTTTTGAATTTCACTGACCAAAAATATAAACATTCAACAATTAGTTACAAAACTGAGTTACAGATCATATAAGGAAATCAGTCAATTGTAATAAATGTTATGGATTTCACATGACTGGGAATACAGATAGGTATCTGTGACCAACAGATGCATAAAACAAAAACAAGTTAGGGGCGTGGTTCAGAAAACCAGTCAATATCTGGTGTGACCACCATTTGCCTCATGCAGCACAACACATCTCCTTCACATAGAGTTTATCAGACTGTTGATTGGTGCCTGTGTAATGTTGTCCCACTCCTCTTCAATGGCTGTGCGAAGTAGCTGGATATTGGCGGGAACTGGAACACGCTGTTGTGAAGTAGCTGGATATTGGCGGGAACTGGAACACGCTGTCTTACACTTCGATACAGAGCATCCAAAACATGCTCAATGGGTGACATGTCTGGTGAGTGTGCAGGCCATGGAAGACCTGGGACATTTTCAGCTTCCAGGAATTGTGTACAGATTCTTTTGCCATGGGGCCGTGCATTATCATGCTGAAACATGAGGTGATGGCGGCAGACAAATGGCACGACAATTGGCCTCAGGATCTCGTCACGGTATCTGTGCATTCAAATCGATAGTGCAATTTTGTTTGTTGTCCATAGCTTATGCCTGCCCATACCATACCACCACCGCCACCATGGGCACTGTTCACAACGTTGACATCAGCAAACCACTCGCCCACACAACGCCATACACACTATCTGCCATCTGCACGGTACAGTTGAAACCGAGATGTACCTCGAGATGTGGAGGTCCTAGGCTGGCGTGGTTACATATGGTCTGCGGTTGTGAGTAGGGCACGGTCGGTCACGAAATTTAGTCTGCCTGTGTTATGGCAAGCAAAGAACTGTCGGCTTCACGGTAATTGACCATTAATTAACATAAACACATTTAGCATTTCCTGGCTTCCACCGTGCCAACAAGCCACTGATGCTGACATTTGGAACATCTACATTTTAAAAAGTCTAATAAATCCATGTAATATAGCCTAAGCCTTCACAATAAATCCATTATTTATTTTAGACATGTCTAAGAAGCATGATATGAAGAAAATGCAGTCTATTTCAGAAGAACAGAATAGCATACTCTGAGTTGTCCTTATGTTAGGTCCTGATCTGGCTATGCCAAATGGCTGTGGTCTACACTAGTTCATTAAGCAGACAACATTTGCTTAGAATTCCATGGCATTATTTTATAGTATGAAGAACACAATTGAACAAAGCTGAATAAAAGAGAAAGGATCTTTTCTCCAAATGATTTTGAACCGCGTTGAGCGGTTAACAAATAAATAGGTATTCCTATATACTTAATTTGGAGTTGTAACTTGTTGTTTCCCAAACGCTGGGCTATATGTTTAGATTTTGAATACATTGTAAGGCTGCATGATGTGACTCTAATGATGATTTGAAAAAGTTTGAAGGCATGAGCTCTGCTTCGTTTTTTTGCGCAGGCTGTACACACTACATCAGTAACTCATTCACAATTTGACAAGCACTTGATAATACCTAGAATTTCACGGAGACATCACTTTTGTGTGGCCGCAATGCACCCTAAGGAAATGCATGCCTTTTGCAGCCAGTGGCTGATGTTCCCTTCTCCCTGAGTGCTGCGCGCTCCATCACGTGATAGGGTCTTTCTCACAGGCTTCAAATGAAGACGGACATATCCGGAACGCAACTACGCGCGTCCTTATCCAATTCCGACCGAGGTGCATATTGAAGATGTTGGAAGAACTCTCCACATTTAATTTTCATCGGCAAACAAGATGAGTAGGCCTAACAAACAGCAAATGCACTAGCCTATGTCAATCTACTATCCCCCATAGTACAAAGGTGGACCTATTCTATTCTGTGCAAGAAATAACTATTCCAAGCATAGTCTGGGACAGCTGTGGGATGCGATAGATCCCAAATTAATTCAACCACTGGCATTTAAAAAAAACGTTTTTACGCAATGTGGCTAACGTAACAGATCAGAACGTTTAGCTTAAAATGTTGATAAACTATTAGGCTTTATTCACATTATAAGCCCATAAATGCAGAAAACACCATTATCAAAAGTGACTGCAAATGCAGTTATGCCGGTAATGCTTTTATTATAATGATGCATTTGTATGGGGAAGATGTTCTTCCCCAAACTTGAAATTCACAGGCTGGTTGTGTATGCCAGTTAGGCTCTACACCCCTTGTAAAGCGGTTTAATGTGCTTAATTTTAAGTTATTTGGCCACTTTAGGTGTGATACAAACCTTATTAAAACATAAGCCTATGGGCTAGGCTACATGAGGTGTACGACTATGATTAGAAAAAGTCGTCCAAAAATATAATTTTCCTATGCTGGGCATTATTCACAAGTGATAATATATCATTGACAAGTGATAGGCTAATATCACCCATCAGACTATTCTTGAGTTCTGAGTGCCAGGCAGTTAGCAAGTTTGGTAGGCTTCTAATGACCATCAGCAGCATCAGAGCTCGGAGAAACCTAATTATGTGAAGATATAGGTGGTCACGGATAATGAAATCATTCAATTTCATTTGGAATTTGACTGCCTTCATGACTCATGACCGCTGGTGTGGCGTTAATACGGTCACCTCAACAGCCCTAGTTGTGAGGCCGGTTTGACATATTGCCAAATTCCCAAAACTGTTGGAGGCGGCTTATGGTAGAGAAATTAACATTAAATTATCTGGCAACAGCTCCGGTGGACATTCCTGCAGTCAGCATGCCAATTGCACGCTCACTCAAATTGAGACATCTGTGGCATTGTATTATGTGAAACTGGACATTTTAGAGTGGCCTTTTATTGTTCCCAGCATAAGATGCTCCGGTGTAATGATCATGCTGTTTAATCAGCTTCTTGATATGCCACACATGTCAATTGGATGGATTATCTTGGCAAAGGAGAAATGCTCACTAACATTGATGTAAACAAATTTGTAAAAAAAAAATTGAGAAATAAGCTTTTTGTGCATATGGAACATTTCTGGAATCTTATTTCAGCTCATGAAACATGGGCCCAAAACATGACATGTTGCATTGATATTTTTGTTCAGTGTAATGAAGCAATAAACATCCCATCATGCTTAGGGTCATGTATAAAAATACTGTGCAGGCCATTCTTTTTTGGGGCTATACCCCATAGGATGACGATGCCCTCATTCACAAGGCACAAGTGGTCACAGGAAGGTTTGATGAGCATGAAAACAATATAAACCATATGCCATGGCTGTCTGTCACCAGATCTCAACCTAATCGAACACTTATGGGAGATTCTGGAGCAGCCCCTGAAACAAAAACACCAAATTATGGAATTTCTCATGGAAGAATGGTGTGGCATCCCTCCAATAGAGTTCCAGATACTTGTAGAATCTACTGTATGTCAAGGTGTATTGAAGCGGTTCTGGCTCGTGTTGGCCCAACGGCCTATTAAGACTCCTTATGTTGGCGCTTCCTTTATTTTGGCAGTTACCTATAGTATATTTAAATATAGTGGATGCTACAGGGCTCCTTCATAGTAATAAAAGGAAATTAAAATACACTGTGGCTTTTGCCCATAGAATCACTAACTCTTTCCCACCGACCGACAGTATGACAGCTGAATTCACTAGGACGGTAGAATGCAAAGCAGCATTACCTCTGTAACTTTGGAAATAGGGAATATACACTGCTCAAAAAAATAAAGGGAACACTTAAACAACACAATGTAACTCCAAGTCAATCACACTTCTGTGAAATCAAACTGTCCACTTGGGAAGCAACACTGATTGACAATACATTTCACATGCTGTTGTGCAAATGGAATAGACAACAGGTGAAAATTATAGGCAATTAGCAAGACACCCCCAATAAAGGAGTGGTTCTGCAGGTGGTGACCACAGACCACTTCTCAGTTCCTATGCTTCCTAGCTGATGTTTTGGTCACTTTTGAATGCTGGCGGTGCTTTCACTCTAGTGGTAGCATGAGACGGAGTCTACAACCCACACAAGTGGCTCAGGTAGTGCAGCTCATCCAGGATGGCACATCAATGCAAGCTGTGGCAAGAAGGTTTGCTGTGTCTGTCAGCGTAGTGTCCAGAGCACGGAGGCGCTACCAGGAGACAGTCCAGTACATCAGGAGACGTGGAGGAGGCCGTAGGAGGGCAACAACCCAGCAGCAGGACCGCTACCTCCGCCTTTGTGCAAGGAGGAGCAGGAGGAGCACTGCCAGAGCCCTGCAAAATGACCTCCAGCAGGCCACAAATGTGCATGTGTCTGCTTAAACTGTCAGAAACAGACTCCATGTGGGTGGTATGGGGGCCGACGTCCACAGGTGGGGGTTGTGCTTACAGGCCAACACCGTGCAGGACGTTTGGCATTTGCCAGAGAACACCAAGATTGGCAAATTCGCCACTGGCGCCCTGTGCTCTTCACAGATGAAAGCAGGTTCACACTGAGCACATGTGACAGACGTGACAGAGTCTGGAGACTCCGTGGAGAACGTTCTGCTGCCTGCAACATCCTCCAGCATGACCGGTTTGGCGGTGGGTCAGTCATGGTGTTGGGTGGCATTTCTTTGGGGGGCCGCACAGCCCTCCATGTGCTCGCCAGAGGTAGCCTGACTGCCATTAGGTACCGAGATGAGATCCTCAGACCCCTTGTGAGACCATATGCTGGTGCGGTTGGCCCTGGGTTCCTCCTAATGCAAGAAGACAATGCTAGACCTCATGTGGCTGGAGTGTGTCAGCAGTTCCTGCAAGAGGAAGGCATTGATGCTATGGACTGGCCCGCCCGTTCCCCAGACCTGAATCCAATTGAGCACATCTGGGACATCATGTCTCGCTCCATCCACCAACGCCACATTGCACCACAGACTGTCCAGGAGTTGGCGGATGCTTTAGTCCAGGTCTGGGAGGAGATCCCTCAGGAGACCATCCGCCACCTCATCAGGAGCATGCCCAGGCGTTGTAGGGAGGTCATACAGGCACGTGGGGGCCACACACTACTAAGCCTCATTTTGACTTGTTTTAAGGACATTACATCAAAGTTGGATCAGCCTGTAGTGTGGTTTTCCACTTAAATTTTGAGTGTGACTCCAAATCCAGACCTCCATGGGTTGATACATTTGATTTCCATTGATCATTTTTGTGTGATTTTGTTGTCACCACATTAAACTATGTAAAGAAAGAATTATTTAATAAGAATATTTCATTCATTCAGATCTAGGATGTGTTATTTTAGTGTTCCCTTTATTTTTTTGAGCAGTGTATAAAATACTCATTCTGACCTCGCAAACATGTTTAACTTGTAAATAGCCAAGTGAATGAATGATATCAGAGTGTGCTGTGACAGTAATTTGTGTTGACAGTGTGGTGCCTGACGCATATCAGAGGCCCGGCTAACCTTCATGTTACCACTTCTCTGCATTTAGATTGATGCACTATCCTATTCCAGATCCCATTTATTATTATTAAGACCCCCCCCCCCCTTTGGGTGCATTCATCATCCAGGACTGTCTGGAACACATGCTGGCCGGAAGTGACAGGTTCGTCTGACGACTGCTAGCTACTAACTTTGGCTCCTTCCACAGAAAAAAGAGAAGGCGTCCACCATGAAGAAGAACAACGCGTATGCCGTGGCGGTGGCCAACTATGCGCCCAACATCACCAAGGACTCTGGGTTGTCCACCATCGCCAAGGGCGGCGCCGTTGACCCCAACATGGCGGTTGGCAAGGTGGGTGGCAAAACGGACCCAAAGAAGACTTTCAACAGTGTGAGCAAAATCGATAGGATTTCAAGGATTATGTTCCCTGTCCTGTTTAGCAGCTTCAATTTAGTCTACTGGGCCACGTACCTAAACAGAGAACCGTATATAAAGGATATGGTGCCCTCAACCTAGAGGTCTCTCCCTTCTGCATTGTAATACATCTGAATTACGGGACTAAAATACTTACCAAATATGACCAGTATCTGCTAACTCTTGGTTTGTTGGTACAAGACAGACAAGCCCTGGATTGCTTTCTCTCCCCCTCTGTCCTGTTTTTTCTACACCACATTCTGCAGTGCTTTTGGAAACAACTGCTTTCGTAAATATAGATGTGTTTATAGTCATGATTTGTGTGTTTGGTTATGTAAATCATTGAACAATACATTTATTTTATCTTATGGTTTTATTGACCAGTGATGTTTACATGTTTGAAAAGTCTACGAAAGGAACCTTGAGATGTTTATTGCAGAATCGAGAGATTTAAGTCAAAACGTTTTTTTTTTAATAGTTAAAAAAATATATTTCTTATGTTAACTTTTTTTTGTGGGCTAACAATTTAATGTTTCTCATTAACCAGGGATTTCTCATTTATGGTATGAAGTTATCTTTTTCTATACAAGCCAATGCAAAAAAAGAGTAATCTTTTTTTTTATGCTTTTGTTGTATTGCAATGTAACTTATTATTGTTAAACAAAATATCAACATAAGCAAAACAAACCATACTGTGTAATAATGTTTCAAGTTGATTATTATCATTTAAAAAACATGTTTTTATACATACTACGTCGAAGGCAGGTGCCATCTTCCTCACACAAAACAGCACGGAACTCTGCAGAAAGACCACGGGAAATACTGCAGCATGATAATCTGCTGCGCGGTTTATTTGGTAACCTTTCTTCTATGACATACATGTATTGGATAAGGCAATATTATGTGCCAGAGCATGACAATGCGTTACACACACACATTTACATGCTACTCAATCACTAGCAAGAGTTATCAAAACTCAGAACAACAGATTTTTACCTTGTCAGCTCAGGGATTCGATCTAGCAACCTTTCGGTTACTGGCCCAATGCTCTAACTACTAGGCTACCTGCCGCCCCGTATTGAGCACCTAGAACTGAATGCTAACTTGATAAGCTTCTGTAACTTCTTTTGTCATGAAAAATATATAGGTGAACAAACTGCTTTGAATCAGGGGTTGGAACCAAAATTCCATTCTGCGAGCAACAAATCATTATGTTGAAGACAAAACTATTTAAAAACAAATTATATAAAAAGTCGCCCTGCAAAGACATGCTAAACTTTGGGAATAGTGCAGCGTTTTACAGCATTGCAACCATAGGAAAAAATACATTGATCATTTGATGTATTTTCTGTAAATGTTTTTGTTATTTATAACAGGATTATTATGAAAGTTTGCACAAATACTGCTATGTTGAAAATAATGTACAGTAACAGTCAAAGGTTTGGACAAACCTATTCATTCCAGCGTTTTTCATTATTTTGACTATTTTCTGCATTGTAGAATAATAGTGAAGACATCAAAACTATGAAATAACATATGGAATCATATAGTAAAATTTTAAAAAGTGTTAAACAAATCAAAATATATTTTATATTCTTCAAAGTAGCCAACGTTTTCATTGACAGCTTTGCACACTCTTGACATTCTCTCAACCATCTTCTTGAGGTAGTTACCTGGAATGCATTTCAATTAACAGGTGTGCCTTGTTAAAAGTGAATTTGTGGAATTTCTTTCCTTCTTAATGCGTTTGAGCCAATTAGTTGTGTTGTGACAAGGTAGTGTGGGTATACAGAAGATAGCCCTATTTGGTAAAAGACCAAGTCCAAATTATTATGTCAAGAAATGACAGTCCATAATTAATATAGGACATGAAGGTCAGTTAATCCGGAACATTTCAAGAACTTTGAACGTTTCTTCAAGTGCAGTTGCAAAAACCATCAAGCGCAATGATGAAACTGGTTATCATGAGGTTCGCCACAGGAAAGGAAGACCCAGAGTTACCGCTGCTGCAGATGATACATTCATTAGAGTTACCAGCCTCAGAAATTGCAGCCCATATAAATGCTTCACAGAGTTCAAGTAACAGACACATCTCAACATCAACTGTTTAGAGGAGACTGCGTGAATCAGGTCTTCATGGTCGATTTGCTGCAAAGACCACTATAAAGGACACCAATAATAAGAAGAGACTTGCTTGGGCCAAGAAACATGAGCAATGGACATTAGACCGGTGGAAATCTGTCCTTTGATCTGGAGTCCAAATGTGAGATTTTTGGTTCCAACCGCCGAGTCTTTGTGAGAAGCAAAATACGTGAAAGGAGGATCTCTGCATCTGTGCTTCCCACCGTGAAGCATGGAGGAGGAGGTGTGATGGTGTGGGGTTGCTTTGCTGGTGACACTGTCTGATTTATTTAGAATTCAAGGCACACGTAACCAGCATGGCTACCACAGCATTCTGTAGCGATACCCAATCCCATCTGGTTTGCGCTTAGTGGGACTAACATTTGTTTATCAACAGGACAATGACCCAACACACCTCCAGGCTGTGTAAGCGCTATTTGACCAAGGAGAGTGATGGAATGCTGCATCAGCTGACCTGGCCTCCATAATCACCCGACCTCAACACAATTGAGATGGTTTGGGATGAGTTGGACCCCAGAGTAAAGGAAAAGCAGCCAACCAGTGCTCAGCAAATGTGGAAACACTATTGGAAAAGGATTGCAGGTGAAGCTTGTTGAGAGAATGTCAAAAATGTGCAAAGCTGTCAAGGCAAAGGGTGGCTACTTCGAGGAATCTAAAATATATTTGTATTTGTTTAACACTTTTTTTGGTTACTGCATGATTCCATGTGAGTTAATTCATAGTTTTGATGTCATAGATGTTTAAAATAAATACAACCTTGAATGAGTAGGTGTCCAAACTTTTGACTGGTACTGTACATTTAAAATAAATGCAATTTTAATAACATGTATATAAATATGTTAATGTAATTACCCAATAGTCTGTAAAAAATAAATGTGGTCTTGTGTGGGCAAATGCTTTAATACAGTGCATTCGGAAAGCATTAAGACCCCTTCACTTTTTCCACATTTTGTTATGTTACAGCCCTAATCTAAAATTGATTAAATACATTTATTCCTCTTCAATCTACACACAATACCCATAATGACAAAGTGAAAACAGGTGAATTTATTGCAAATAAAAAACAGAAACCTTATTTACATAATTATTCAGACCCTTTGCAATGAGCCTCGAAATTGAGATCAGTTGCATCCTGTTTCCATTGATCATCCTTGAGATGTTTCTAAAACTTGATTGGAGTCCACCTGTTGTCAAATCAATTGATTGGACATAATTTGGAAAGTCACACACCTGTCTATGTAAGGTCCCACAATTTACAGTTCATGTCAGAGCAAATGGGTCAAATGAATTTTCTGTAGAGCTCCGAGACAGTATTGTGTTGAGGTACAGATCTGGAGAAGGGTACCAAACATTTCTGTAGCTTTGAAGGTCCAAAAACACAGTGGCATCCATTATTCTTAAATGGAAGGAGTTTGGAACCATCAAGACTCTTCCTAAAGCTGGCCTTCCGGCCAAACTAAGCATTCGAGGGAGAAGGGCCTTGGTCAGGGAGGTGACCAAGTACCTGATGGTCACTCTGACAGAGCTCCTCTGTGGAGATGGGAGAACCTTCCAGAAGGATAACTCTCTCTGCAGCACTCCACCAATCAGGACTTTATGGTAGAGTGGCCAGACGGAAGGCACATGACATCACACTTTGAGTTTGCCATAAGACACCTAAAGACTCTCAGACCATGAGAAACAAGATTCTCTGGTCTGATGAAACCAAGATTGAACACTTTGGCCTGAATGCTAAGCATCACGTCTGGAGGAAACCTGGCACCATCCCTACGGTGAAGCATGGCTGGGAGACTAGTCAGGATTGAGGGCAAGATGAACAGAGCAAAGTACAGAGATCCTTGATGAAAACCTGCTCCAGAGCGCTCAGGACCTCAGACTGGGCCAAATATTCACCTTCCAACAGGACAACAACCCTAAGCACACAGCCAAGACAATGCAGGAGTGGCTTTGGGACAAGTCTCAGAATGACCTTGAGTGGCCCAGCCAGAGCCCGGACTTGAACCCAATCTAACATCTCTGGAGAGACCTGAAAATAGCTGTGCAGCGACGCTCCCCATCCAATCTGACAGAGCTTGAGAGCTTCTGCAAAGAATGGGAGAAACTCCCCAAATACAGGTGTGCCAAGATTGTAGCGTCATACCCAAAAGGACTTGCGGCTTTAATCGCTGCCAAAGGTGCTTCAACAAAGTACTGAGTAAAGGGTATGAAATCTTATGTAAATGTGATCCGTCTTTTATTTTTATATATTTGCAAAATAAAATCTAAACATGTTTTTGCTTTGTCATTATGGTGTATTGAGTGTAGATTGATGAGGGAAAAAATGATTGAATCAATTTTAGAATAAGGCTGTAACGTTACAAATTGTGGAAAAAGTGAAGGGGTCTGAATACTTTCTGAATGCACTGTACTTAGTGCTGCTGGACCCTACCACCAATTCCATTAACAGCAGTGCAATACACATATTGGACTGTAGAGAAAAACTTGACTACCTGTCTCAGCTAAAGTGGAGTGGAAAATTCTCAGTACGGTCTCTACTAAACAAATATGGTTCGTTTTGGAGGGGGACTATGTCGTACAGACTGTAGCTGGCTTTTTACTCTCCCCCTACATAGCCCCCAATACAATACACTGTATATGAAATACATATTGGACTGTAGAGAGAACTTTATTACCTGTTTCAAATAAACTGGGGTGGCAAACACTCAGTAGTGTCTCTACTAGATTTTGAGGGGGTCTGTGTCCCTCGCTGTTGCTGGCTTTTTTTTTTACGGCCTGTTGCTGCCGTTTTTTGCAGCATGTTTCTGGCATTGTTTACGGCCTGTTGCTGCCGTTTTTTCCAGTCTTTTACAGTCTGTTGCTAAAGTTTTTTTGTAGGACTGTAAAAAATGCTTTGAATGTAAAATTACATTTTTTTTACCGTTCCCATGCTTTTAAAGTAATGGTTATTTTAATGGTTATTTTAAATGGAACATTATAGATTACTATCGTTCCCGGTTTCTTTTCCTCTAAAAGTTTTGTTGTTCCCTGAACCAGTTCCAACCCCTGCTTTGTATGAAGTGGAATCAATGCAATGCATTGTTTGATGACTACAATGGTGCTGCCTTCTTCTAAATCCTCAGATCAATTTAGCCATATTTCACAGGTTGATCATGGACCAAACACCCACATGTGCTTCAAAGTAAAATTGGACCAGTATGTACACTCTATTAATATATGTGTTTACCTTTATATAAAGTTGTGTGTCTATATATATGTGTTAAATATGTTCATTTTCTACCAATCTGCTCATCATTAACTTAGTGTTTTAATGGTTATGTACTGTAGGGCCCTGAGCTTTTCCTGTCAGCTCATACTAAGGGTACTAACTATGAATGTTTATCAAATCTTTACATTTAAAAAAATATATATTTTCACCTCAATTGGTAGTAGTTACAGTCTTGTCTCATCGCTGCAACTCCCATACGGACTCGGCAGAGGTGAGGGTCGAGAGCAGTGCGTCCTCCGAAACACAACCCAACCAAGCCGCACTGCTTCTTGACAAAATGCCCATCCAACCCAGAAGCTGGGCACAGTGCACACTGACACGGTCGCCAGGTGTTTCCTCCGACACATTGGTGCAGCTGGCTTCCGCTAGTGCGCGATGAGACAAGGACATCCCTGCCGGCTAAATCCTCCCTAACCCGGACGATGCTGGGTCAATTGTGCGCCTCCCCATGTGCCTCCCAGTCACAGCAGAGCCTGGACTCGAACACAGAGTCTCTAATGGCACACTACGATGCAGTGCCGTAGACCACTGCGCCACTCTGGAGGCCCTATCTTTACTGATTATTAACATGCACCATTGTTAAAGGAATTATATTCCTACATGTTTTAATACCCAATTAAATTAAACTCTGTCCACTAAGAATTTGTAAGACTCTTATTTGCATAAAATAGACAGAGACCAGTCTCAAAATCAAACAGCAGTGTTTATTCTCGAGAGTACTGAACATGATACAGTTTACCACAGGTTATAAACTGAAAATGACATCATTAGTTTTCGAACTGTCCCGTCTCTTCTTCACCCTGGTACAAAGGCAATATCACAAGCCTTCCCACATCATCCCACACCAATTTAATATAATTTATGACCGAGCCAAGGTCTTCCTGTGTAGATAAGCATTCTAGCCAGTCTGACGATAAGTTCCTTAATTAATTAATTAATTTCTACCAAGGAACAGACAGTCATTGTTCTAATTCTTTATTATATTTACACACATTATATTCAGTACTAGGATTAAAAGAAAATTCATACATCTATACAGTAACATAATAGTATTCTGATTAGTCAGTCCTGATTGAAATGTATACATGGTCATTATTGATAAAAAATCCCTTAACAACCATCTTCATCTTCATGTCATGTTTGTTATTCACTTTACTCATTCTTCAAAGGTTAGATTTTGTCTCAAGAGTTTTTAATATATTATGAACTATTGAAGTGTACATTTTTATGTGTACTGTATGACGACTTATACATTACCAAAATTGGTGACATAGAGAACCATTTCAATTGTTTTGCTATTAAATTGTGTTTATATGAGCAAAAAGCATAAAAAGATGTCTTCTTATAACGACGCATCCCCAATATAATGGTATGGAACACAATCAGCCAGAGTGTGTTATGTAAAATGTGATATAATGTGGCTCTCCTCTCTGTCATCACCTCTAGCTAGTCTAATCCAATATCATTCTAAAAAGGTTTATATCACATCATTTGAGAACTTGGTCCGATGAGTCATATCGATTTAATTAGATGTTCCACTGTGATATCTCATGGGAATCCAAGTTTACTGTAATTCTTTTTAGTTGTTTTCCATGTTGTGATCTGTCAAACTGTATGTAATTCATGCAGTCAGGTGAAAAGAAGACTTCAGTGGAGCCTCTGTAACGGTTGAAGTTCCATTAGAAATGTAGAGATTAGTGTGTGGATGCGATGCTCAGTGTTTGCTACAGTTACATGACTTCAGGGCCAAAAGCAGGGATCTTGCCACGATTCCTCTGTTTACCAAACGGTTTTACTCATCAGATTGGATATGGGGGTAGAATGACTAATGTGCTGTGCAGATTATTTTAGGTGTTTTAAAGACTCCGCATCATGGTTCATCTGGAAATGTCAACGCATTAAAGACGATGGATGAAATTCTCTCAACATTGTGTTCTTATGGAACGTAATTTCTACTTTAAAATGCCAGACTTGATTTATCCTGTTGCTGCAGGATTATTTTCCTGCTCATCGAATTAAGATAGCACATACTGAACAGTATGTATTGTTTAGGGACATACAGTTTGCAGGTGTAAATAGAAATCCACCCAACATTCCTACACAAACATCTTCTAATTTCTACAAAGCTCTAATTGTCATTTTTTCCATAGCTGCAAGCTAAAGACATAGAATACCTGAGTAAAGTTTTCAATTCATTCAGTACACATTTGGTCTTTTGGTTTCACTCCACAGCTTCTCTATGAAAGGGGGGCTGAACTTCCTGATGTAGCCTCGGTTTCAATTCTCCTCATTAGGAAATGCGCCTGGGTCTTGGAGGTGTGCTTTGATGTGAATGTCTCGTGTGCATTTGAATGTGGAAAGCATTTGTACTTTCACTCTGCCAAAACAGTACACAGTTGCAGTCACTCACCCTTCCAGATAACTTGAAACAGTCTAACCATAATCTTGTGTCTTGAAGTCGCCTAGGGTAGCTAGTGCTTGCCAACTTATTTTGCCAATTAGCTTCAGCCAGCTGGTGTGTGACTGTGACAAAGTTGGTTTGACATTGGATAGCCTATCTCTGGGGCTAGTTAGGGACTGTCAATAAATGTTACAATGTAAATGGGACAATATTTTAATGTTGCAAAAAAAAATTATCCGAAACATGCAAGTATATTGTAGTGTCCCATCTACATTGTGTAATTTACTGATGGTCCCTAACTAACCCCATAGGAATATCGAATGTCAAACCAAATTGACCATGGGCATTACGATTAGGTCATGTGCACCGAATTTATGATTACTTGGGTGCTCCCAGCTGTGGGCAGGATTAAAATAAAATAGAATGAAATAAACCCAACCCAAGGAAGACTTACGGTACCATTCATTCCGTTCTAATTATCTCACAAATCTCAGTGTTGGAGGAGACTGACTTCATGACCAAAAGAATTCTACAGTATTTACACTTTGTAGTCAATTTTGACACTAGAATAAATGTTTCTGACTAATATTGATGCCACATAGTCTGCTTTCTATCAGAGAAGTTGTTTATTACCTTCGGGTGCTCTTTAATCGGTGTCACGACTCCCCCTCTCGTTGCCGGTCTACTAGCTGCTACATATCCCTTTTCTGTTGGTTTTGTCTTATTGGTTACACCTGTTTCTTGTTTAGGGTTTTAGTTGGGCTATTTAAGCCAGTAAGGCCCGCCTGCTCTTTGTGCGGGCTTATTTTTCCTCTGTGTATGTTTGCGGTAGTGCGTTTCCCTTCGTTTTTCCTCCGGACTGGTTGGGTCCTGGTTTTGGACCGGTCTTGTATGTGCGCCCGGCATTGGCGTGACCATTTTTCTCTGTACCGGATTAAAACATTGTTCTGTACCTTCTGCTTCCTGCGCCTGACTCCGCACCCACTACGCCTAAATGTGTTACAATCGGGAGATCATGAATGACTATCGAGAGATTTCTTTCTCATTTATGACTATATTGTAGTTCTGTACTGGGCTGATCGGCTGACAGTAAATGTGTCCCAAAAGTCTCTGTAGGCATTGCCATGTGTTTTTAAATTCGGAAGAATGAGAAATTTAATATGAAACAGTTTAATGAATAGGGAACCAATGTAAGAGCCAATAACTCAATCTCATAGTTCAACGTATTCAATGTCATGTGATATGTTTAAATTGCTACATGTATTTGATTAAATTATATAATATATGTTTCGCTGGAATGTGAGCTTCAGCCAAGATAACAAATAATAAAATATTAAAAGTCATAGCGGAATTGATCAGGAAGTGAGAGCGAATCTACCGGAAACCAATTGACAGTCTTTGGCGCTGGTTCTTGTATGATAATAAATGATAATAAAAAAATTAAAACAAGCAACCAAATTAATTGATTACATTATACTTGCTTTTCAATGCCAAGGTTATCAAATGAAAATGTGATTAACAATTTCACAAGCCCAATACAATGTGGTTCCACTGATATTCCTAAACTGAATTTGCTGATGATAATTGCACCATTTCTCATATGAGAAGTTTGGGAAGATATGTCAATGAAAATATGCATACGTCAAGCAACTTATGAGTCGTCTTTTCATAAAGCATGACGAGTAATGTGAGGCCAGACCCATTCATAGAAGTGGGTGGTGCTATGTTCGTCTAAGAAGTGACTATGTCAGTCTTTTGAGAATTGTCTGCTGTTTTAAGTCACTTCCTTGATCTTGGGAAACAAATCAATATCTATAAACTTGGGCTGTAAACATTTGTTGTTTTTAAATCAAGTTAAATTGCAGGATTTGCATTAATTAATCATGATTAATCGCAAATTCAGATTTTGCTCTAATTGAACTGTAATGTAATGTTAAGTGGAAGGCCGTATAAAGCATATCTCCATGAGAGGGTCATGAACGGTACCTAGTAATGCCTTATACTGCTAGAAAGATCAGATGTTCAGCCTTGTTTTGTACTTATTATTATTATCTATCATAATGCACTAGTATGCACTGCTATAGTAAATAATATGAAAAATAGTACATTGTAGAATTCATTTAACAATTTCACATGCTATGAACAACCTATTCATGAAAAATAGGGGAATAGGGCTTAGCCAGAACTGTTGTGAAACGATTTGGCCTAACAGAAGTTGATTTATAAGTGAATTACCTTGATATGCCTTGATGAACCAATTAAATTATAATGAAAGGCCCCTAAATAGGAAATTAACATTTAAGAGGAATTATTTTTTAAATGTATACAAAAAGAATTACAAGAATATTGACATCTTGATTTTGTCCAATGTAACGGTTAGCAAAATCTGGTAAATTGATAGAGCACACTTTCTTTAACCTCAATGTCAACTTGTTTTGACATCACATTTTTGTTTTTAGCTTATGATTATGATTAGATTATGTATTTTGAGTGCTTGCAGACAATTTGATTAATCACAATAAAATAAAAGTGCACAAAAATTTCTAAAGGTGAACTTGAGTTAACTGATTAACTCTGACAGTCCTACTCTAAACACAAGCAGGTGGAAGCATTCCTTGTTTTTGGTAATTCTGTAAAGGCATTTAAACAATTAACATGTTTTGGAAAAGTTTGCATACGTTTGTATACGAAACAAAAATATTAATATAAATAAGTGTTGGTCCTATGTTTCATGAACTGAAATAAAAGATCCCAGAAATGTTCCATATGCACAAAAAGCTTATTTCTCTCAAATTGTGTGCACAAATTTGTTTACATCCCTGTTAGTGAGCATTTCTCCTTTGCGAGGTGTGGCACATCAAGAAGCTGATTAAACAGCATGATCATTACACATTTTCACCTTGTATTGGGGACAATAAAAGGCCACTCTAAAATGTACAGTTTTGTCACACAACACAATGCCAGAGATGTCTCAAGTTGAGGAAGCGTGAAATTGGATGTTCATTTCTCTACCATAAGCCGCCTCCAACGTCATTTTAGAGAGAACTTGGCAGTACATCCAACCAGCCTCACAACCGCAGACCACATGTAACCACGCCAGCCCAGGACCTCCACATCCGGCTTCTTCCGCTGCAGGATTGTCTGAGACCAGCTGATGAGTATTTATTTCTGTAATATACCCCTTTTGTGGAGAAAAACCTCATTCTGATTGGCTGGGCCTGGCTCCCCAGTGAGTGGACCTGACTCCCAAGTGGGTGGGCCTATGCCCTCCCATGGCTGCGCCCCTGCCCAGTCATGTAAAATCCATAGATTAGGGCCTATTGAATTTATTTCATTTGACTGATTTCTTTATATGAATTGTAACTCAGTAAAATTGTTGAAATTATTGCATTTACAGTGGGGAGAACAAGTATTTGATACACTGATGATTTTGCAGGTTTTCCTAGTTACAAAGCATGTAAAGGTCTGTAATTTTTATCATAGGTACACTTCAACTGTGAGAGACGGAATCCAGAAAATCACATTGTATGATTTTTAAGTAATTCATTTGCATTTTATTGCATGACATAAGTATTTGATACATCAGAAAAGCAGAACTTAATATTTGGTACAGAAACATTTGTTTGCAATTCCAGAGATCATACATTTCCTGTAGTACTTGACCAGGTTTGCACACACTGCAGCAGGGATTTTGGCCCACTCCTCCATACAGACCTTCTCCAGATCCTTCAGATTTCGGGGCTGTCGCTGGGCAATACAGACTTTCAGCTCTCTCCAAAGATTTTCTATTGGGTTCAGGTCTGGAGACTGGCTAGGCCACTCTAGGACCTTGAGATGCTTCTTACGGAGCCACTCCTTAGTTGCCCTGGCTGTGTGTTTTGGGTCGTTGTCATGCTGGAAGACCCAGCCACGACCCATCTTCAATGCTCTTACTGAGGGAAGGAGGTTGTTGGCCAAGATCTTGCGATACATGGCCCCATCCATCCTCCCCTCAATACGGTGCAGTTGTCCTGTCCCCTTTGCTGAAAAGCACCCCCAAAGAATGATGTTTCCACCTCCATGCTTCACGGTTGGGATGGTATTCTTGGGGTTGTACTCATCCTTCTTCTTCCTCCTAACACGGCGAGTGGGTTTAGACCAAAAAGCTATATTTTTGTCTCATCAGACCACATGACCTTCTCCCCTTCCCCCTCTGGATCATCCAGATGGTCATTGGCAAACTTTAGATGGGCCTGGACATGCACTGGCTTAAGCAGGGGGACCTTGCATGCGCTGCAGGATTTTAATCCAAGACGGCGAGGTGTGTTACTCATGGTTTTCTTTGAGACTGTGGTCCCAGCTCTCTTCAGGTCATTGACCAGGTCCTGCCGTGTAGTTCTGGGCTGATCCCTTACCTTCCTCATGATCATTGATGCCCCACGAGGTGAGATCTTGCATGGCGCCCCAGATCGAGGGTGATTGACCGTCATCTTGAACTTCTTCCATTTTCTAATAATTGCGCCAACAGTTGTTGCCTTCTCACCAAACTGCTTGCCTATTGTCCCGTAGCCCATCCCAGCCTTGTGCAGGTCTACAATTTTATCCCTGATGTCCTTACACAGCTCTCTGGTCTTGGCCATTGTGGAGAGGTTGTAGTCTGTTTGATTGAGTGTGTGGACAGGTGTATTTTATACAGCTAACGAGTTCAAACAGGTGCAGTTAATACAGGTAATAAGTGGAGAACAGGAGGGATTCTTTAAAAAAACTAACAGGTCTGTGAGAGCTGGAATTCTTACTGGTTGGTAGGTGATCAAATACTTATGTCATGCAATAAAATGCAAATTAATTACTTAAAAATCATACAATGTGATTTTCTGGATTTTTGATTCCGTCTCTCACAGTTGAAGTGTACCTATGATAAAAATTACAGACCTCTACATGCTTTGTAAGTAGGAAAACCTGCAAAGCCGGCAGTGTATCAAATACTTGTTCTCCCTACAGTATATTTTTGTTCAGTATGTATGAGAAACTTAAAATTTATTGATGTACACAGAAACATATATTTTTTTTTAAATGTCAATATATGTAATACGGGCCTTATTAAGTACTATGAAAATATATTTTTTAATTAGCTTGCTTTAAGAAAAGGCTTGTGTTTACATGGATATGATTACCGATGCACACTGTCACTCAGTGGCTTCCTCCCCATCTGGCTCTCCCCTTTGGTAAGAGACGATGATAAGTGGAAGTTGAGCCCTAGCATATGTGACCGTCCCCAAGCTTCATCGGGACAGGTTCTCATCGTTATTCTCCCATGCTGCCACCCTCAGTGACTCCTGATGGCTAGATGCGATTCTTTAGAAATATATGTCTCTCCCATCATGCAAATCACCACTCTTTTCCTTGGTTGTTTGCTAATTTGATGTCCTCCATATGGGTGTAAATGGAACAAAAATATCCATGAATGATTTACCGAAGTTTGGATAATGATAAAATGGCCGAAGACAATGTAACTTTATGGGGACATTTTCACCTATTTCTTGATGTAGCAGCAAACAGAGGGGGAAGTGATATTTTTATCACGCATTACTAACTCGTTCTGTAGTATCTTTGACTATGAAATCACAAAGAACATCCTGACTTTATAACAATATCGTCGAAGCCATGTAATGTCTGGTTCAGTGGCTGCCTTACTGAGGCGGAAGACTCTCCACACTCATGGTTGGCTTCACCGGCGCCGCATTTCGCAGTATGCACACATTGTCTATCCATCTATCACATTCCTGGAAGCAATGCTTTTTTCCCCAAAATGTGTGAAGCCTTATTGAGCGGTGTGATTTCATTTGTGAAGTAGAGCATTTACATGTCACACTCTGTGGTAACTGATGACACCTATAGTCTCACAGGGGAATCCCATCTCCCAGAACTATTGGAGTGAAAGAGGTTAACCATAAGTGCCTGAAATTTCACTGGACAACTGGGCTTGATTAAATGAACAGATTAAACAATTGCTTGTTTTGTTCATACATCAGTGGCTCCACAGGAATCGGCGTACACACCACAATTGAGAAGGATTCTGTTGTAGACTGAAGATGTCTTAAGTGCTGCAGGCTTTTCAGCCCTCTACAAGCTTGGCCAGACTAATATTTGCTGGCTTACATAGTTCAGCATGCTTGGGCCAGAGCAGGGGCTGAACAGATGTCATAACTGGTGATATCAAAGGTCTCAACCGAAAGAGACCTCAAAATATCACAAATGGATTCTTATCAAAGACGATGTAAACACTTCCCCTCGGTCATGCTGTGGCATTTTCTCATTTAAATATGACCTTTTACTTTCAGGGTGACCTTCCTTGGCAGGTGTCCTTCCATAGGAATTGATAATATTTTTATGTAACTCACGGTAATATCACATAGTTACACCTACATATTTTCATTGACAAGCTAGCTAGAACAAAACAACTGTGTAAAAATATGTCATGTCTTGTCTTCGAATGTAAAAATGGATAGCTATTTCCTGCTTTCACAGATTTAACTGTTATAAACACGATACAAGGCATAAAAAATAAAGCTCATGGCTTATAATTAAACTGTAGGGTTGAGGGGAAATAATATCATACAACATTTCAATTTACTGTTATTATGACATAATGTCACAAGATTAAATGGATTTGTAAGATTATGAATCCTTCACTGTGTTTTTGTTTGCTGAAGGTCAACTGCCCTCAGGATCTGTTTTTTTCTCTGTAAAAAATGTGAGGAGAAAATAGCCTCTAAACAGTTTCCTTGACAACCATAGAAAGAAGCGATTTTCTTTTAACAGCCAAGCTTCCCTTGACAGTACATGGGCTAATAATATGACCAATGAAGAAGAGCTTGTCTGTACAAAGAGCATCCCTGCCACTAAATCACCATGTCGACACCAAAAACCTAAACTCATATTCATCCACTGCCCTCGGAAAAGGTTTGACACCAATCAGCAGTGGTGTAAAGTACTTAAGTACAAATACTTTATAGTACTACTTAAGTTGTTTCTGTACTTTACTTTTTATATTTTTGCCAACTTTTCTTTTACTTCACTACATTCAGGAGAAAATAATGTACTTTTTACTCCATACATTTTCCCTGACACCCAAAAGTACTCGTTACATTTTGACAGGAAATTGTGCGAACACAGTTATCAAGAGAACATCCCTGGTCATATCTACTGCCTCTGATCTGGCGGAATCACTAAACACAAATGCTTCGTTTGTAAATGATGTCTGAGTGTTGGAGTGTGCCCCTGGCTATCCGTCAACCCCAAAAAACATGTGCCGTCTGGTTTGCTTAATATAAGGAATTTGAAATGGTTTATACTTTTGATACTTAAACCAAATACTTTGACTTTTACTCAAGTAGTATTTTACTTGGTGACGTTCACTTTTACTTGAGTCATTTTCTATTAAGGCATCTTAACTTTTACTCAAGTATGACAAATGAGTACTTTTTCCACCACTGCCAATCAGGCACACGAGGACTTGCCCATTCCTGTCCTGAATCATACTTGGATGTTACACTGCGGATGCTAGATGATGCAGGATTACAAAACAAAGCGTGTCAAGTATAGTTCTGTGTCACTGACCAGTGACTGAGGTGCGCTACACCAAAGCAGTTGGTTGTCATCATGTCATAACAAATCCTAAAAGATAGATATAGTTGTCACTGTAAAGGTTAATAAACTTCCTGAGCTCTGTATGGAATGCTGTATACTCTATACGCCCCTCCATGTCTGAAATAGTTGTAAGACAAGACTTAAATGGGACAGTCACATTTCACGTGTAAAATGGTGTAATTATAATTCACATTTAGTCACTTATTGTTAAAAGTTAGATGTATTGCTGTTTTTTGATAACTGTGGTAAACATTTTATTTTAAACAACACAATAATGCAGTTTTACAGGTCTGAGCGACTGCTAATGGATGATGACGATGGACCATTTTAAATTGAACTATCCCTTTCAAAAGGGAGAAGTAAATATGGCCCGATCTTCATCAGATTTGAAAGACCAAGGTCATAAGAGCCTATGATCGCTGACATGCCTTTGGACTTGGCATCTTGCATGGATGGCATTATCTGTTCAGATGGGCCTATCTCTGGAGCCTAGACAGTCCAGATGGCCCATGCTCAGCTGTCTGAGAAGAGCCAAACAGGATCTTAGCAGAGTGGCCGTTTCCCTGACAATGCTAGGCATCCATAATGCACCATATAAAATGAATATTCTAGTGAGTATGATCCTCTGGATTTATCTCAAGTTCTTTGATCTAAACCATAATCAGTAGGCCTACATCGATAGATGCATATGTATTTGTCGATTGTTCATTGATTCATTGAAGTTCCTCAGACAAAATACCCCTTATATCTAAAGATATCCTTTTCTTTTGGGGTTTTAATAATCCTTAGAACAGGAAACCAAAGCTCATGTAAATTCTAGTCATGTCACTGACAATCCTGGCAGTTGCCATGCCAACAGTACAGTCTGCAACTTCAAGTTGGAAGAGCTCCAGTCACTCAGAGGAACCTACAGTCACTCTCTGGAAGGAAGGAATTAAGGAGGATGAGGTCAAACCCACCAATCAGAGCTACATGGTCACCAATCATACACTGTTATAAAACAAAGGTGCCGTCTAGAACAAAAACGGTACTTCGGCTGTCTCCATAGGAGAACCCTTTGAAGAACCCATTTTAGTTCCAGGTATAACTGTTTTGGGTTCCATGTAGAGCCCTTTCCACAGGGGGTTCTGCATGGAATACTACAGAGTTATACCTGGAACCAAAAAAGGTTCCCCTATGGAGACAGCTAGAGAACTCGTTTGGAATCCTTTTTTCTAAGAGTGTAGCTTCAGGGTCCCCAATCAGTGATACATGGTCACCATTCATATTGCCAGTGGATGATAAGTGAGAACGTGTAGGCGTAGATATAGAATATCTCTTGAATTGAGATTAGAATTACAATTAACCGTCCATTATTAAGAGCTGAAATTCCCTATGGGTCAGTCTTGTGTAAAACAACAAGAGCAATTTACAAAAGCCTCTTCAATGCATTTTTCAATGGTATAATGGCAGCAGATGTTTAGAACCATGGGTCATGAGGCACCGGGCAAACTATCCTCAACTTGTCAGTTACATCACAGTCTGTGGCTCCTCTTATTGAGAGACAAACAGCAGACAATGTGAACACTCAGAGCCAGACCCAATCCACAGCTGTGTTGACATCTGTGAGAAGAATCTGTAAGCATTATTATTCTTTCAATGAATGTGACTATGCAGAGACATCTTGTATTAACACAGTGTACAGATCACAGAGAGTTGGTCATGAGAGTCATGGATACCACTGTACTTTTTTATGGTTGGGGAGCAGCAAGCTAGAGAAGTAGAGAAGGACAAGACACATTTTTCTAACCAGCGCACGGTCGAGATTGGTGCTTTCCTTATTTCACCTTGCTGTCAAAACATTCTAGAAATTGGAGGAGAGAGATTACTTCATGGTCTGCTTGGCAGAAGTCAAATAGAAGCTGGGTGTGAGGCACTTTCAGTGCCTCCTTCTTCTAGCCTGAGTTTGAAGTTTCTACCAACCACAGGCTAAATCCCATGTGTGAACAGAATACCACAGTCGACCCGTAGATAAAACACACTTTCATCTGATGAAATACATCACATTCCAGTTGTCTTCTACACTCTTTAAAAAAATAATAATAATAAAGAGTTCCAAAAGGGTTCTGCAGCTGTCCCCATAGAAGAACCCTGGAACCAAAAGGGTTCTACGTGAAACCAAAAAGGGTTCCTCAAAAGGGTCAGCCGAAGAACCCTTTAGGTTCTAGATAGCACCTTATTTTACGAGAGTATCATTCTTCTTACTCCCCCCCCCTTCTATCACATTCTTTCTTCTGCAGTTTCTCTACAGTTTATAAAACAGCTCTCGATTGGACATGGCTGATAGACATCTCAAAATTAGAACAGAAGGGGGTGCTGTAATCTTGACAAAGATCTGTCACTGGATAGTAGTATCCGTTATCCACTGTCAGACCTGACCATCAGTATTCATTGCAGGTTTAATTCAAATGTAATTACAGAGCACTGTCACAGCTCCCAACAGGCATGCCAATGGATAATTACTGTATAATTACTGTGGACAGCTTTCCATTTGCCTCCACACTACACATACATCAAATTATGTTAGATGTTAAAAAAAAGCTGCAATTTTGGAGCAAGCAAACTATGACATAATTGTGTACCATTTCAGGCCATTTCATTGCTTTCCCATCTTTTTAACATGCCAATCAATTCGGCACAAATTAAACTTAACGCCTCGGTTCTCCCATTCAAAGGCAAAGACATTATATCCAAGAAAATGTCATGTTTTCTATCCAAGATCATTATGGCTTTGATTATCCTTCCAAATGGGGCAACTATTTTGTGTACTAAAAATAGAATCATCATTGTGAAACTGAAGTACGCATCATAAATTCTTCATGCAATGCTGAAGATGCAGTGCAAATTACAATATTATCTTGCTGTATTCTTACTGGCTATAATTAGAAAAACCTACAACTGAATATCAACATCTGCTTGTGGTACAACTGATATGATATGAGATGATGACTGAATCAGCACCTGGTGTGAAACTTGGTGCTACAGTGGGATCTAATGCTTAGGCTCCATAAAAAAAAACGTTGAATCAAATTTTATTGGTCACATACACATGGTTAGCAGATGTTAATGTGAGTGTAGCAAAATGCTTGCGCTTCTAGTTCCGACTATGGAGTAAAATAACAAATACCTTATACACACAAATACAGATACATGTAAAGGGATGAATAAGAATATGTACATATAAATATATGGATGAGTAATGGCGTGCAGCATAGGCAAGATGCAGTAGATGGTGTAGAATACAGTATATACACATGAGATGAGTAATGTAGGATATTTAAACATTATTAACGTGCCGTTATTTAAAGTGACTAGTGATACCTCTATTAAGTGGCCAGAGAATTGAGTCTGTATGTTGGCAGCAGCCTCTTTATGTTAGTGATGGCTGTTTAACAGTCTGATGGTCTTGAGATAGAAGCTGATTTTCAGTCTCTCGGTCCCAGCTTTGATGCACCTGTGCTGACCTCGCCTTCTGGATGATAGCAGGGTGAACAGGCAGTGGCTCGGGTGGTTGTTGTCCTTGATGATCTTTTTGGCCTTCCTGTGACATTGGGTTGTGTATGTGTCCTGGAGGGCAGGTAGTTTTCCCACGGTGATGCGCTGGGCAGTTAATAGACCAAAAATAGAGTTCCAAACCTCTCTACCAATAACAGCTCATTTTCAGTTTTCCCCTCCTTACTCCCAGACTGTCCTAGCTAACTAAATTCTTGCTTGAGGAATTGCTATTTGCTAAGAAACTATTTGTTTATTTTTACCATTTTAATTGAAAACAATCACAGTGAGGTACTCAATTGTTATCCAGAAATAATTTGATATCGAGATAAAAAAAATTCTGCATTGGACCTTGAACTAAATCACTCAATATATCAATTGTAGCTGTAAAAAAGCATGAGAATAGATTTAGAAATGTACAGTCATAGAATACTGTGGTACATCAAGAATGAGTTGAGACTGTCTACAATGAGGACTCAAGAGTGAAAATCTATAGCTTTAAACTCTTATTAATTATTTAAATTAAATCAATCAGCCCACATTTTCTCCCAGTCCTATTTGGTCGGTGGTGCTACATTAAAGATCCTCAGAACCTGTTTGAATCCCAAATGTATTAAATCAGATAAAGTGCCTGAGTGTCTTGCCTGAGTCATTGGGTAGTTGGTCAACAAATTAAAATGAGTAACCTCATAGCATAGGGAATCAATAAATGTCGGTTAATTCACGCGACACGTAGTCTGAATCCTCGTGTTATCTGCTTGCCGAATTAATCAGAATTTTAATGAGTGTGCAGGCACTGAAAAACCTGCATCCATCAGCAACCTATTGAGCTAATTGATTATTACAATTAACGAGTTGGAAACAAACTGATTATGAAAAAGCTCAGCATTTTCATATTGGTAGAATACCTAGAAAAACAGTACAATTGCCCTTGATGTATCACACTTGGCAAGGAAGGAGAATTGTAATAGCGACGTCAACGTGCGAAAGAGGCACACACACACAGAAGTCAGAGATGAAAAGCGGTGGCAAGATATTTCATTTGCTTTCTTATCTGAACATCATTCTGGGGACCTACTCAGTATGAGCGGGCTGCTGTCTTATGTTGCCATGGCAATGATTTTTCCACCCTCTACCCCTATTCTTGTCATCTGTGCATGTGGAAAATAATGGAATAGCCTAGAAACAGCACCATTCATAGTATAGGCTGCTACACAATATATTATGTTATTGGAACATCTGTCATCACCCTGCAACTCAATAATAAATGTTTCGTCTCAAGGTTCACTGTAATGGTTACCATAAGAAACAACAACAAATACCCCAAAACACATTTTCAGCCTCCTCTCTTTTTCTGGGTTGCGTTTTGATTACTAATGTTCTTCTAAGGCTCTGATTAGGTGTCAAACTCATCCCAAAGGAGAATTGGAACTGTCAGATGTGTGGGCCCTACACAAGAAAGGTACACTGTCAGTATTCACAAGATGTGTCAGTAGCCTATCTGGCTTTTTGACCATGCTTGAAATATTCCTGCTGCAATTTAGTCAGAGAGATTTATCCAGGTCAGTGGAGACAACGAGGTTGGGAACTGCTACAAGGTATTCTTCCTCTTCAGCCAGGATGAAGCTATCTTCCTGGAATGGTGGCACCTCTTATTCTGGTTCTAGCCCAGTTGGTTAATGAGTGGAACAGTATTTGTAGTTCATTTTTAGATGGCTCATCTGTTATAGTCAACGGATTTAAATTGTTCCTAAATTATTAGTTTGTATGATATTCCTGTAATATCACACTCTACTCACTCAATCTGAATCCATTCTTTGTAAATTCCCCCTAATAAAAGAAAAAATTGGGTTTTTGTTATTTTGAAAATAAACATGTGGAACCAACAATGGCTTTTTAGAGCACAAGGCGCTAAACTACATTTCCCAGGATGCATTGTTAGTAACCTTACAACCCAACATGGCTGCGCCCTACCAAGCATGTTTTTTATTTGATTAACTTTAGTTCTCCTTTAGACACAGTTATATTTATCTGATTTGGATTTTTCATCACACCTCTGAGAATTCATACATTGCGATTGAAATGTAAAGAAATGTAGCGTATGTTGACACGATTTAACAGGGTCTGCGGCGTTAAATTGGCTAGCTATCAGGGCTAATGTCAATGCCCTGTACAGAAGCTTTAGCCAGCTAACGAATTGATTACCTAACGAACATTAACATGCAGCTGTCTTTAATAAAACATCAAGGGTGTGCAACACCTTTTTTAAGGCATCTTTTGGACTTCAGGGTTTGTCAAACAAGACAAAGGAGCCAGGGCTGTAAAATAGCTTGCACGGTCATTAGACACCGATGGATGAAGAGGGCACCTGTTTTCTGCACACACAACACCACCAACAAGATGATCAGTACACAGGCTGACAAAGTAATGAACTCTACAGCTTGCCGTGCAGTATGCATTATCTTACAGGTCATGTCCTTTATTGTAGCTAACTGCACTAACTTTGTTGCATAGTCACTTTACCCCTAACCTTACCTACGTCTACAAATTACCTCGACTAACCTTTACCCCCTGTATATAGCCTCGTTATTTTATTGTGTGACTTACATTTGACTTTAGTTTATTTAGTAAATATTTTCTTGAAACTATTGTTGGTTAAGGGCTTGTAAGTAAGCATTTCGCGGTAAGGTCTACACATGTTTTATTCGGCGCATGTGACAAAATTTGATTTGATTTGGTTATTTCTTGAAGGAGAACATAGATATGTCAAAGTTCCCAGTGGAGAGGATCAGAAACTTCAGTATCATTGCTCACATTGACCATGGGAAAAGCACCTTGGCTGACAGGCTTCTGGAACTAACAGGTAGCTATCACCTAAATGACCATATTCTTCTTCATTGGTATCATGGTGTTTGTAACTTTTTGTGCAAGCTGGCACCAACTGCAGGAGTGTGTGATGGATCACATATTTTGTGATATAAAAGGGAAGGGAAGAAATGGCACCACCAACTAACCCTTCACCTACAATTTAAGTAATTAAAAAACAATTCAACCACTCCACAAATTTCTTGATAACAAACTATAGTTTTGGCAAGTTGGTTAGGACATCTACTTTGTGCATGACACAAGTAATCTTTTCCAGCAATTGTTTACAGACAGATTATTTCACTTAATTCACTGTATCACAATTCCAGTGGGTCAGAAGTTTACATACACTCAGTTGACTGTGCCTTTTAAACAGCTTGGAATTTACACAATTGGAGGTGTACCTGTGGATGTATTTCAAGGCCTACCTTCAAACTCAGTGCCTTTTTGACATCATGAGAAAATCAAAAGAAATCAGCCAAGACCTCAAAAAAATTGTAGACCTCCACAAGTCTGGTTCATCCTTGGGAGTCCAAATGCCTGAAGGTACCACGCTCATCTGTACAAACAATAGTACGCAAGTATAAACACCGTGGGACGACACAGCCATCATACCACTCAGGAAGGAGACACGTTCTGTCTCCAAGAGCACTTGGTGCACTTCACAAAATAGATGGCATCATGAGGTAGAAATTACGTGGCTATATTGAAGCAACATCTCAAGACATCAGTCAGGAAGTTAAAGCTTGGTCACGAATGGGTCTTCCAAATGGACAATGACCCCAAGCATACTTTCAAAGTTGTGGCAAAATGGCCTAAGGATGACAAAGTCAAGGTATTGGAGTGGACAAAGCCCTGACCTCAATCCTATAGAACATTTTTGGGCAGAACTGAAAAGCGTGTGCAAGCAAGGAGGCCTACAAACCTGACTCAGTTACACCAGCTCTGTCAGGAGGAATGGGCCAAAATTCACCCAACTTATTGTGGGAAACTTGATGAAGGCTACCTGAAATGTTTGACCCAAGTTAAACAATTTAAAGGCAATGCTGCCAAATACTAATTGAGTGTATGTAAACTTCTGACCCATTCTGAATGTGATGAAAGAAATGAAAGCTGAAATAAATTATTCTTTCTACTATTATTCTGACATTTCACATTCTTAAAATAAAGTGGTGATCCTAACTGATCCTACACCAGGCCAACAGCCCGGAAGACAGGACTCTTTCATTCAACACATCTTCTAGATATTCTGCAGTAAAACCTTGTACATCCAAGTACTTCCCTGCAGTTTCCACAACAGCATCCATTTTCGGTGATTTAATATCCACTTTTGTGGTACAGTTCATAACCATTGCAATGAATTCTAAGGAGCCAACCTTACTAAAGCACAAATTTGTATTTGTTCCCTTGACCCATCGTCCTATACTCCCCTTAAGCTCTGGACCTCGAAGCCAGTTCCACTACTTGTTTTCATTGTTCCCCTCTAATCAGGGCTGATTTAGTCCTGGCCCACCAGGTGGGTGCAAATATCAGGTAGAAAAGGAAACCAGCAGGCTCCAGATCTCGTAGGTTAAGAGTTGAATACCCCTGTTCTACTCTCTTCACTGCCTCAGCATACGACACCTTTTTTTTCTACTCTGACCCTGGCAACCTCAACATGTCTCTCTTGCACCGGGCACTTCTGATTCCGAACAACATGGACACCCTCACAACTGACACAGTTCTTTCCAGCGATACTATGCAATATTTTGTCCCATGCAATCCTGCACACTTATGACATCTCAGAATCTCCCTCCTACACACTGCTGCAACATGACCATAAACTTGGCATCTAAAACACCTTAGTGGGTTTGGCACAAAAGCTCTCACAGGATAACTGACATATCCTAACATGACTTTGTCAAGTAAAGACTCTTCAAAACTCCTAAGGACAGACCGTGTCTTCTCAGTTTCACCATGCTCGCCACCGCATCGCGCCAAACGGCAGGCATTACAGAAAAGAGTAAAGGTCCACTTTGAAATCCATTTAACAGTACCCAAATTATTATCTACCTAGCCTGAGACTACATATGTGTCAGCCAAAAGGCAGGGATCCACTTTCTCCAAAAATGTAACTCCCGCTGGGCCAGAATGATCCTTTTCATGACCATATGGGTGAGGCTCGTACTCAATTCTTCACCACACCTGCCACCGCAGGTAATTCATCCTCACTCTCGCCAGGTTCAATTTCTGAGACAGCAGACTATGGTTTGTACTTGGCGCCATTCTTCCTCAACACACATCTTCCCTCTGCACATGGCTCTTCTTCCTGTCTGTCCATAATCATGTCTATCCGTTCACCACACTCATGCCGCGCCTTCATCCGCCATATTGTTTGCAGAACACGCACTAATGGCCTTTCTCCAATACCCAACTTCGGTTCCATTGCCCAATTTACTATTCCGGCCATCTCTGGCCTCTCCATTCTCACAAAATGTGGGCTACTCTGCATCTTTGTCTCGGGTTCCATGCTGGTCCATTACCATATTCATACACATGGATCACACAAATACTCATGCATTTAGTTTCTTGTATGATATGGCTCAGCTCATTGCTTGGTTTTTACAGGTGCCATAGCCACGACAGATAAGAACAAACAGGTGTTGGACAAGCTGCAGGTGGAGCGAGAGCGAGGGATAACTGTGAAGGCCCAGACAGCCTCCTTGTTCTACAAGTACCAGGGACAGACCTACCTGCTCAACCTCATTGATACACCAGTAAGTACATTGAACAATTTTTTGAACATTGCAACAATTTCTAAGATTTTACTGAGTTACAGTTCATATAAGGAAATCAGTCCATTCAAATAAATTCATTAGGCCTTTATCTATGGATTTCACATGACTGGTAATACAGATATGCATCCGTTGGTCACAGATACCTTTAAAAAAGAATAGGGGCGTGGATCAGAAAACCAGTCAGTATCTGGTGTGACCACCATTTGCCTCATGCAGCGCAACAAATCTCCTTCGCATAGAGTTGATCAGGCTGTTGATTGTGGCCTGTAGAATGTTGTCCCACTCCTCTTCAATGGCCGTGAGAAGTTGCTGGATATTGGCGGGAACTGGAATTCGCTGTCATACACATAGATCCAGAGCATCCCATACGTGTTCTATGGGTGACATGTCTGGTGAGTATGAAGGCCATGGAAGAACTTGGACATTTTCAGCTTCCAGCAATTGTGTACAGATCCTTGCGACATGGGGCCGTGCATTATCATGCTGAAACATGAGGTGATGGCGGCGGATGAATGGCACGACAATGGCCTCAGGATCTCATTTCGGTATCTCTGTGCATTCAAATTGACATTGATAAAATGTAATTGTGTTCGTTGTCCGTAGCTTATGCCTGCATATACCATAACCCCACCGCCACTATGGGGCATTCTGTTCACAACATTGACATCAGCAAACCGCTCGCCCACCCAACGCCATACACACTGTCTGCAATCTGCCCGGTACAGTTGAACTGGGATTCATCCTTGCAGAGAACACTTCTCCAGCGTGCCAGTGGCCATCAAAGGTGAGAATTTGCCCACAAGTCTAATACGATGCTGAACTGCAGTCAGATCAAGACCCTGGTGAGGATGATGAGCTTTCCTGAGAATGTTTCTGTTTGTGCAGAAATTCTTCAGTTGTGCAAACCCACAGTCTCATCAGCTCATCAGTCCGGGTGGCTGGTCTGACGATCCCACGGGCGAAGAAGCTAGATGTGAAGGTCCTGGGCTGACGTGGTTACACGTGGTCTGTGGTTGTGAGGCCGGTTGGACACACTGCCAAATTCTCTAACATGGCTTTGGAAGCGGCTTCTAGTAGAATGATTAACATTACATTCTCTGGCAACAGCTCTGGTGGACATTCCTGCAGTCAGCATGTCAATTGCACACTCCTTCAAAACTTGTGGCATTGTGTTGTGTGACACAACTGCACATTTTAGAGTAGCCTTTTATAGTCCCCCGCACAAGGTGCACCTGTATAATGTCCGTGTTGTTTAGTCAGATTTTTGATATGCCACACCTGTCAGATGGATGGACTATCTTGGCAAAGGAGAAATGCTCACTAACAGGGATGTAAAAAAAATTGTGCAAACAATTCGAGCGAAATAAGCTTTCTGTGCGAATTGAAACATTTCTGGAATCTTTTATTTCAGCTCATGAAACATGGGACCAACACTTTACATGTTACATTTTATATTTTTGTTCAGTGTAGATGGGACTAGATACCGTCAGTGACACAAGGGGTTTGTTTGTAGTAGTCTTAATTACAGCACTCCTGGTCTTCTCTGTTTTCAGGGTCATGTTGACTTCAGTTATGAAGTGTCTAGATCCATCTCAGCGTGCCAAGGTGTACTGTTGATTGTTGATGCCAATCAGGTAGGTTTTTCGGCAAGGTAAAACTTTATTTTCGGCATAATGTGTATTTGACAGACACATTACCTGGGAAATGTATCCAAGGTAGAGTGTCATTGATGTGTTCTTGTGTGGATCAGGGGATTCAAGCACAGACTGTGGCTAACTTCTACTTGGCATTCGAAGCTCAGCTGACCATCATTCCTGTCATCAACAAGGTACATTTCCCAATGAATCTATGTTAGATAAGTGATTGACAAATATGATCATGTTCTGTTTCTTTTTCAGATTGATTTGAAAAATGCTGATCCAGAGAGGGTAGAAAAACAGATTGAGAAGGTGTTTGATATTCCAACTGAAGAATGTATTAGGGTGAGTTTATTGACTGAGATGTTGACAATTGCCAATATCTTAGTTTGGACAACTGTCTAAATATGATGATTCCTCCTCTCTTTAGATTTCTGCCAAACTGGGAACCAATGTAGAACAAGTCCTCCAAGAGGTGGTGAAACGGTTACCACCGTAAGTTTTATTTGACTCCTTACTTCCTGTTGGAAAAACAAATGTCTTCCAATGTAATGCACTTCCCCTTTGAATCCATGGCTGCCTCCCAAATGGCACCCTATTCCCTGTAGTGCTCTACTTTTGACCAGGGCCTGTAGAGACCTGGTCAAAAGTAGTGCACTATGTAGGGAATAGAGTGCCGTTTCAGATGCACTCAACATAGTCATTTTTTGTTCCCAGACCAACCTTTAAAAAAGAGGACCCATTCAAAGCCCTGGTGTTTGACTCCAACTTCGATCACTACAGAGGGGTGGTGGCGAACATCGCTCTGTTCGGAGGCTATTTGTCTAAAGGAGACAGGATCATATCTGCGTACCTGGGGAAAAGCTACGAGGTCAACGAGCTAGGCCTCCTCAGGCCAGATGAGCACCCCACAGACAGATTGTGAGTGTCTTAGCCTGCATAATATTCATCTTGTCTGATTCCATATCACTGGTGGTGACTGTTGTATTAAATGCACACTCTGTCAGTTCTCCCTTCCTCGTGGTAGTAAGATACAAGGTGCTAATTGTATCGGTTCTTCTTGTTTGGTACATTGCTATATAGGCATATCATATTGGTCACATGGCTGTAAATGAACAATGACTCTTCTTTTCATTCCTAACACTGAGGGTGTGTTGTGCAGGTACGCAGGCCAGGTGGGCTATGTGATAGCAGGTATGAAGGAAGTGAAGGAGGCCCAGATCGGTGACACCCTCTACCATCAGAAACATCTGGTAGAAGCTTTCCCGGGGTTCAAGCCAGCCAAGGCCATGGTGTTTGCAGGTACGCTGACAGACATATAAGTGAGAAAACAATGCAACTGGTCCCATAATGTTGCATTTACAAAGTGTCAATAGGCAGTAGTTTATAAGCAAACATTAGTAGTAGCAGGTGTCACTGATTTCTATCCTGAGTGTGCTTGTTGGCATCTCTCTCCAGGGATGTACCCTATGGACCAGTCAGACTACAGCGCCCTCCGCAGTGCTGTGGAGAAACTGACGCTCAACGACTCCAGTGTGACGGTCCAGAGAGACAGCAGTTTGGCACTGGGAGCAGGCTGGAGGTCAGATCATAACATGACCAACTAAACTACAATCATCTACTACTTAAAGCTATACAAATGGTGACGGGGAGGACCTTGACAGGATACATAGCTTTGGGTCAATGCATCATAACCACCCTGGTCTGTGACTGCACTGCTATGCTTTATATTCTTCATTTGCTTTGAGGGATACCATTTTCAGCTGTGATCAAGACCCCTGTGTGACCCTGACTCCTAAATTGTTCGCCCCCTCACACTGTTATTGTTTTCCTTTGTTTTTCTTTCCTTCATTTTGTAGACTAGGCTTCCTGGGCCTGCTCCACATGGAGGTGTTTAACCAGCGCTTGGAACAGGAGTACAACGCCTCTGTCATAGTGACAGCCCCCACTGTGCCCTACAAGGCTATCCTGTCCTCCGCCAAGCTCATTAAGGTAATAGACAGCACCACCTCTAGGGGCTTCAACTCACATGTACAGTTGAAGTCAGACGTTTACATACACTTAGGTTGGAGTCATTAAAACTCGTTTTTTTCAACCACTCCACAAATTTCTTGTTAACAAACTAGAGTTTTGGCAAGTCGGTTAGGATATCTACTTTGTGAATGACACAAGTAATTTTTCCAACAATAGTTTACAGACAGATTATTTCACTTATCACAATTCCAGTGTGTCAGAAGTTTACATACACTAAGTTGACTGTGCCTTTGAACAGCTTGGAAATTCCAGAAAATGATGTCATGGCTTTAGACGCTTCTGATAGGCAAATTAACATAATTTGAGTCAATTGGAGGTGTACCTGTGGATGTATTTCAAGGCCTACCTTCAAACTCAGTGCCTCTTTGATTGACAAAGAGAAAATCTAAAGAAATCAGCCAAGACCTCAGAAAAAAGATTGTAGACCTCCACAAGTCTGGTTCATCCTTGGGAGAAATTTCCAAACACCTGAAGGTACCATGTTCATCTGCACAAACAATAGTACGCAAGTATAAACACCATGGGACCATGCAGCCATCATACCGCTCAGGAAGAAGACGCATTCTGTCTCCTAGAGATGAAAGTACTTTGGTGCGAAAAGTGCAAATCAATCACAGAACAACAGCAAAGGACCTTGTGAAGATGCTGGAGGAAACGGTAAAACGAGTCCTATATCGACATAACCTGAAAGGCCGCTCAGCAAGGAAGAAGCCACTGCTCCAAAACCGCCAATAAAAAGCCAGACTATGGTTTGCAACTGCACATGGCGACAAAGATCGTACTTTTTGGAGAAATGTCCTCTGGTCTGATGAAACAAAAATATAACTGTTTGGCCATAATGACTATTATGTTTAGAGGAAAAAGGGGAAGGCTTACACGCCGGAGAACACCATCCCAACCGTGACGCACGGGGGTGGCAGCATCATGTTGTGGGGGTGTTTTGTTGCTGTAGGGACTGGTGCACTTCACAAAATAGATGGCATCATGAGAAAGGGAAATTATTTGGATATATTGAAGCAACATCTCAAGACATCAGTCAGGAAGTTAAAGCTTGGTCATGAATGGGTCTTCCAAATGGACAATGACTCCAAGTATACTTCCAAAGTTGTGGTAAAATGGCTTAAGGACAACAAAGTCCAGGTATTGGAGTGGCCATCACAAAGCCCTGACCTCAATCCCATGGAATATTTGTGGGCAAAACTGAAAAAGCTTGTGCAAGCAAGGAGGCCTACAAACCTGTCAGGAGGAATGGGCCAAAATTCACCCAGCTTATTGTGGGAAGCTTGATGAAGGCTACCTGAAACGTTTGACCCAAGTTAACCATTTTAAAGGCAATGCAACCAAATACTAATTGAGGGTATTTATACTTCTGACCCACAGGAATGTGATGAAATAAATAAAAGCTGAAATAAATCATTCTCTCTACAATTATTCTGACATTTCACATTCTTAAAATAAAGTGGTGATCCTAACTTTACTAGGATTAAATGTCAGGAATTGTGAAACTGAGTTTAAATGTATTTTGCTAAGGTGTATGTAAAACGTCCGACTTCAACTGTACATATATTGCATTGGGAAGTTGACATGATATCACAGCAAAATAAATGCACACGAGTACATATATTTGCAAATGTACAGTACCAGTGAAACGTTTGGATACACCTACTCATTCCAGTTTATTTTTTACAACTATTTTCTACATAGTAGCATAATAGTGAATACATCAAAACTATGAAGTAACACAACCAAAAAAGTGTTAAACAAACCTAAACATATTTTAGATTCTTCAAAGTAGCCACCCTTTGCCATAATGACAGCTTTACACTCGTCATTCTCTCAACCATCTTCACCTGGAATGCTTTTCCAACTTATTATGTGACTTCTGAAGGTAATTGTTTGCACCAGATCTTATTTAGGAGCTTCATAGAAAAGGGGGTGAAATCAAATGCACGCACCACTTTTAAATGTATTTATTTATTTTTGAATATTTTTAAACAAGTTCTTTTTTTCACTTCAAAAATTTGAACTATTTTGTGTATGTCCGTTACATGAAATCCAATAAAAATCCATTTAAATTACAGGTTTTAATGCAACAAAATAGGAAAAATGCGAAGGGGGGTGAATACTTTTGTGAGTCTCTGTACATGTTGCAAGACCCACTGGTTGATGCTCATTTATAAAACCCTCTTAGGCCTCACTCCCCCACTATCTGAGATATCTACTGCAGCCCTCATCCTCCACATACAACACCCGTTCTGCAAGTCACATTCTGTTAAAGGTCCCCAAAGCGCACACATCCCTGGGTCGCTCCTCTTTTCAGTTTGCTGCAGCTAGCTAGCGACTGGAACGAGCTGCAACAAACACTCAAACTGGACAGTTTTATCTCAATCATGGACACTTCTACTAACACTTGTGGCTGCTTTGTGTGAGATCGTTTTCTCTACTTTCTTGCCCTTTGTGATGTTTGTACCCTGTTTTGTGCTGCTACCATGCTGTGTTGTCTTAGGTCTCTTATGTAGTGTTGTCTCTTGTCGTGATGTGTTTTGTCCTATATTTTTAATCCCAGCCCCCGTCCCCGCAGGAGGCCTTTTTGGTAGGCCGTCATTGTAAATAAGAATTGGTTATTAACTGACTTGCCTAGTTATATAAAGGTTAAATAAAAACAGTTGATGTTGAGATGTCTGTTACTTGAACTCTGCGTTTGATGGTTTTTGCGACTGCACATAAAGAAACTTTCAAAGTTCTTCAAATGTTCTGGATTGACTGACCTTCGTTTCTCTTTGCTTATTTGAGCTGTTCTTGCCATAATATGGATTTGGTCTTTTACCAAATAGAGTTATCTTCTGTATACCACCCCTACCTTGTCACAACACAACTGATTGGCTCAAACACATTAAGAAGGAATTAACTTTTAACAAGGCACACCTGTTAATTGAAATGCAATTCCAGGTGACTACCTGATGAAGCTGGTTGAGAGTGCAAAGTGTGCAAAGCTGTCAAGGCAAAGGGTGGCTACTTTGAAGAATCTCAAATATAAAATGTAGAATATTTAACTTTTTTTTTTGGTTACTACATGATTCCATATGTGTTATTTCATAGTTTTGATGTGTTCACTATTATTCTACAATGTAGAAAATAGTAAAAATAAAGACAAATCCTTGAATGAGTAGGTGTGTCCAGACTTTTGACTGTTACATTACGTCAACTATTATTTTCAAACAGTGAAAAAATAGTTTATAAACTGTTTCATACACTGTCATATGAAAAAATATATATGTATGTACATGGTAACCGTTGTTTGGTGAAGGTTCTAACTGTTGTGTTGTAGGAGCATGGGAAGGAGGAGATCACCATAGTGAACCCAGCCCAGTTCCCAGACAGGTCCGTAGTGAAAGAGTACCTGGAGCCCATGGTGATGGGGACCATCATCACCCCTGATGACTACATTGGGAAAATCATGAGTATCTGCTTGGTAAGCCAGCCTGGCTTTCAGGTGTTGCTAATTATTTGTTTTTAGGATCACTGTGTAACAGAGACATTTAAGAAAATGTGTTTTGATTACTTTCACTTTCACTTTTTTTTTTTACCATCATTTGTCCATTCTTGTAGAATCGCCGAGCCGTCCAGAAGAACATGGTGTACATTGACGACCACCGAGTGATGATGAAATATCTCTTCCCTCTGAATGAAATTGTCGTGGACTTCTATGACCTCCTCAAATCCATGTCTTCAGGATATGCCAGGTAATTCTATGTTGCATAGGGAACCTTCTCAGTTGGGCCGGGACGATACCAGTATCGCAATAGTTTTTTTTCATAGCAAAAAAAGAAAACACAAAGCAGACCAAACTCTTTGGTCCTTTAAAAACCTGCTGGATGTAAAATATTGTGTGCTGTAGATCTTGGAAAATAAATTAATGTGACTCTGGATGACAGCATAAATGATGTTTGTTTCCAACATTATGCCTGTTTTCCTAAAGAAATGAAATCCGCTTGGTGTCTTGTTTCCTTGCCAGGATACGAACGAGTATCGGGATACTGGTATTGCTCCGGCCCAACTTTTCAGATTGATTTGGTAACCTGAATGATTAGAAGAACATGAGACATTGTATGTTGTAATATTGTTCATCAGCTTTGACTATGAGGATGCAGGGTACCAGGCTGCCCATGTGATCAAGATGGATATTCTGCTGAACGGGAAACCTGTGGAGGAACTCACCACTATTGTTCACAAGTAAGTCTTTGATACTTAGTGCTTCGACCTGTATCAGCTAATCTTTGGGCTCAGACCCCTACGGTTGAAAAACAAGTGTTGACTGATTCCTAACTCAAACTTTTGTGAATCTCTCCCGTTGACATTACTGTGTGATTCAACTCTTGAGTAAAAAAAACAGTATCTACTATACAAATTATTATTTTGCTCAATGTGTCTATCTTTCAAGGGCTACTAATAGTATGATCTATTTGAGTACCGTAATGATGTGACCCTTGGGTGTCTTCTGTTCTGTTCTCCTATGTACAGAGACCGGGCATACAGTGCAGGCAAAGCCATGTGCGAGCGCCTGCAAGACGCCATACCCAGACAGATGTTTGAAATCGCAGTACAAGCAGCCATCGGCAGCAAAGTCATCGCGAGGGAGACGTAAGTGTCGTGGCCAAACATGGAAGAATACACACAAGACCAAGTCATTTGGAAAGTTGGTAGCGTTGCGGATTGCACGACAACCGCTCTCTCTCTCTTGCAGAATAAAGGCTTACAAGAAAAATGTGCTCGCAAAATGTGTAAGTAAACTTGTTCTTTTAATTCAAATGTTGGTTTGTACCAATGATTTAGATATACCCTAGGTGACTGATAGGGGGCGCTGTGTTGAAGCAACGGTGCCTCAATCTTGGCACTCCCCCACCATTGTAAAAAATAGAAATGCCCTTATTAATGTTTACATTCGTTTTTTGCCACATTTATTATATTACAGACACCTTAATGCATACTTTTCCATTTTATTATGTGAGCTAAACATCAAATAAAAAATTACAAAATATATTTTAAAAACCATTTGCCTTTAAAGTATAATTTAAGATGAATAATATTACTGTGCCCACTACAACAACAAAAAAACTTCAATGCATGTAATTTTGTCCTTGAAAGATTTCATTGAAATAATGTAGAATTCCTATGAAGGACTGCTCCCACTGGGGAGTGCCAATATGGCCGACCTGTGTCTTCAAGGCCTCTCAATGGACAATACATACCGTCAACAATTCAGGGTTTATATACAGTACCAGTCAAATGTTTGGACACACCTGCTCATTCCAGGATTTTTCTTTATTTGTACTATTTTCTACATTATAGAATAATAGTGAAGACATCAAAACTATGAAGTAACACATATGGAATCATGTCGTAACCAAAAAAGTGTTAAACAAATCAAAATATATTTTATGTTGGAGATTCTTCAAAGTAGTGACCCTTTGCCTTGATGACAGCTTTGCAAACTCTTGGCATTCTCTCAACCAGGTTCATGAGGTAGTCACCTGGAATGCATTACAATTAACAGGTCTGCCTGTTAATAATTTGTGGTTTTTCTTTCCTTCTTAATGTGTTTGAGTCAATCAATTGTGTTGTGACACAGTAAGGGTGATATACAGAAGATAGCCCTATTTGGAAAAAGACCAAGTCCATATTATGGCAAGAACAGCTCAAATAAGCAGAGAGAAATGACAGTCCATCATTACTTTAAGACATGAAGGTCAGTCAATATGGAACATTTCAAGAACTTTAAAAGTTTCTTCAAGTGCTGTTGCAAAAACCATCAAGCTCTATGATGAAACTGGATCTCCTGAGGACCTTCACAGGAAAGGAAGACCCAGAGGATAAGTTCATTAGAGTTACCAGCCTCAGAAATCGGCAATTAACTACACCTTAGTTTGCACCTCAGAGTTCAAGTAACAGACACATCTTAACATAAGCTGTTCAGAGGAGGCTGCGTGAATCAGGCCTTCATAGTCGAATTGCTGCAATGACACCACTACTAAAGGACATCAATAAGAAGAAGAGACTTGCTTGGGCCAGGAAACATGAGCAATGGACATTAGACCGGTGCAAATCTGTCCTTTTGGTCTAATGAGTCCAAATTTGCGATTTTTGGTTCCAGCCGCTGAGACGCAGAGTAGTTTGACGGATAATCTCTGCATGTGTGCTTCCCAACGTGAAGCGAGGAGAAGGTGTGATGGTGTGCTTTGCTGGTGACACTGTTAGTGATTTATTTTGAATTCAAGGCACACTTAACCAGCATGGCTACCACAGCATTCTGCAGCAATATGCCTTCCCATCAGGTTCGTGCTTAGTGGGACTATCATTTGTTTTTCAACAGGACAATGGCCCAAAACACACCTCCAGGCTGTGTAAGGGCTATTTGACCAAGAAGGAGAGTGATGGAGTGCTGCATCAGATGACCCGGCCTCCGCAATCACCCGACCTCAACCCAATTGAGATGGTTTGGGATGAGTTGGACCGCAAAGTGAAGAAAAAGCAGCCAACAAGTGTTCAGCATATGTGGGAACTCCTTCAAGACTGTTGGAAAAGCATTCCAGGTGACTACCTCCATGAAGCTGGTTGAAAGAATGCCAAGCTGTCATAAAGGGTGGCTACTTTGAAGAATCTATAATTTAACCTTTTTATTTTGGTTACGATGTGTTATTTCATAGTTTTGATTGTAGTGTTTTAGTATGTTAGCTGATCCTTGAGTCTCTATAGCCCCATTTTATAACTGGTGCTAACATAGTTCCTTAGTCCTGATCTTGTTTACATTCTGATTGTGTTCATATTTACAGATGTCTACACATGGTAATAAAATATGTCTGTTATCCGTCCACTGTGTTTGCATTGTGACCAGATTTCCTGGTCCCTCCCTTTATGCAAATTATTTGACAGACAATCTTTCAAAATACTATTTATTTATTACAAGACACATATTTATGCCATAAGTCAATGGCGATCACCTGTCAATGATTTTAGAAGGCTGATAGTATGTTAATGGTATGTTAAGTGGTTTCACTGTCCAGATCCGGCTACACTTCTAAGATATCCAGACACAATGTGTGTCTGACTACCCCTGGAGGTGGGCAGGAAGACCTGATCATAATGTGTCTTTTGATTATCTACACCTGTCTGGAAATGTGGGCACAATCTGAATGTGGACAGGATCAGGACAAAGAATGCATGTTACAACCAGGTATAAACTGGGCTTTTCTCTCTTTCAGTACGGAGGTGATATAACAAGAAAGATGAAGCTCCTGAAGAAACAAGCGGAGGGTAAAAAGAAGATGCGGTATGTTGGAACCGTGCAAGTCCCCAAGGATGCCTTCATCAATGTTCTGAAGAGGAAAGACAAGTAGAATATCAGTATCCTTAGTCATTGAAGGTATTTTTTTGTTCAACAAATTAACAAACAATATTGTTCACAACAAAATAACTTCAATGTCCCATACATAGACGTCAAATTTTAACATTGTTTATTCTTATAATGTAGATCCCGTTGCCTATGAAAACATGTAACGATTACTCAGTGAAATACTGTAAGTGCAAGGTGCAAATACATCAATGATGTAAATAATAAAACAAGATCAAATGTTGTCATTTCTCTTTTTCCTTTCCCTTTGCCATGGATCCAGTGTGCTGGGGTTGTAACATTTTGACTTCATCTTAATTGTACTTGTATTTCCTTGATTCCTCGCGTCCTCTCTACTTGCCTCCTAAAAAAAACACATTGAGAAAGAAGATCCAGGGGGAGGGGGGTCTAATTAGTTATACTGTTAAGTTGGAAAAGAAAGTTGTTGGATTCGAACCAGGGATGTCATTGGTCACAGGCCTCCCTGATGGTGTTTGTTTTACTCTCACCTGTCACTGCAATCTCTTCCCATTTAGCTTTCAATCAACCATTCACATTTTGTCCCGCCCTCAAAACACAGCTGGGTCCTGTTTGACTGATTAGACCATTTGGGCAGAGCTTTCAAAGGCTGCCCAATTATTTTATTTTTGCAATTAATTGGTCTTCTGACCAATCACATCAGATCTTTTTCAGAGCCAATCTAATTGGTCAAAATCCCAGATTATTAATGACTGGACAGAGAGGAGAAGCATCTGGTACTGGCATACTTGTGTTGTCATGTCTAGTCTGAGGACTCTATTCAATCCGTATTGCGCAAATGTAAAGAGTGTTCATCACGAGTCAATATACAAAAATTACATGGGAAAAGCACCAGAGGTCGTTGTCTTACAAAGGTTTTTCCTAGAGATGTTCTTTTGCAGTGAGTCTCCATGTTCTCACCCAAAGAAAATCAAATTTCGCAACATTCAAAACAAAAGTCAAAATCCTCAACATTGTGGAATTTGTATGATGAAATGAGCATGATGCTGTTTTCAAATAATTTTATTTAAATGTTTTAGAAAATATTATGTACAAAGTGCTGCTGGTTTGATTTATGGCCAAAAAAATGCCATATTCTCCCAAGCAAAGTTACAAATTACACCTTTTGTCAAAAAAGTACATTTGTAACACTTTTACAGCCATTCAAATATCTCAAACCAAATCCTGTTTATGTTTTCTTACACAGACCTCAATAAACAGCATATTTACCTCTGTGAATATGACATTTTTCAGTAGCTAAGGAATTTACTTGAGTAAATACAAATAGTAATCAACAATGGAGACATTTCTCAAAATGGAGGTGAAGGAAATGGCGGCAGACATCCTCAGGAACAGGACTTAGTTTCGCTAGTGTTTTCTCTTAAGAAAAGACAAAGAGCCATTTCCTTCTTGGACTCTTTGCTTGGGTTGCTAAACTCAGCCATTCATACCATGGACAACGTTAACAAAGAATAGCACCGTGTTGTTGCTCCCACTGATAAACACTTCTGACCAGAGAGAGAGAGTTCATCAGAATGATACAGGGGAGAATGTGCCACATGAGGGAAACAGTTTACTTGTGTAACATTTATCCCAAGTTAAATGTGCACTCTGTGCTATGTAGGGAGTACTGTATAGTGCATTGACCGTGTTCCAGCACTGAACAAAGACCTTAGGTTAACTCCGCTCCCTTTTCTGGCCTTGGCTTGTTCCAGACAGGGAAGCAGTCTGTCTGGGGCTAATAGTGTAATTGACATCTCCTAATGGGGATATGTTAGGAGAAGAGGTTGCTGTTGTAAACTTGAGCAGTTCAGTCATTTTTGCAACCACAGCAAAAAGGAAAACACAGTCACCGGTTTGGGGGGATTGTAAGAACATACTGGACATTCTAAATAGCCCAAACACACAGGAACCAATCAAATGAAGTTGATGCAACTGTTTTCAAACCAGGAGTTGGGTCTAAGATAGCCTCTACGAATCCAAGAGTGGACGACTCTCGTCTCTAACATGTAGGCTCCCTTTTTGTGAACAGTCACATCACAAGTCAGACTGTTGAATAAACTTCATGTGAATGTAATTTACCTGTTGTCTGCTGATTTTGTCCTGATGTAGGAGGTCATCTGAGACAAAATATCCACAGAGTAGTGTTATTAACCCAACTTTAAGGACGTTGGTCTGTATGTTGGTTTGTATTTTCAATGCTGACGAAATCCGCAAGCGACATGCACAATATGTCAAAAATGCCACAGACCAAACGTTGTCCCACGTAATCAGCTGGCAAATTTCACAAGCACTTCAAGCTGCTTTTGAAGTAATGCGCTTTGGTCAACAACATTCAGTTACATTCGGCTAATGTTGACATATTGTGCATCACTTGAAATGCATGAGGAGATGGAAAATACAAGTGACAGAAACTACCAGCGTGGCAAAAAGCTGTGTAAACAACACTTTCCTGTGGATACCCTATCTACACTTCCTACCGCCAAAAGGACCAACAGCACAGACAACCGGCAACGTACGTTTGAATATCATTGTATTCAACATTCTGGCTTGTAGAGACTGTCTTTTTTCCAGCAACTTCTTTTAAACTGAATTCCATGACGTAACCATGTTAAGACAAGGCCTAAGGGAATTGGGCCGAGCAATGAGCCAGAGGGGACGTCTTTTCGGGGTTCCCAGAGTTCCGTGGCGCATTGGCAGCTCCGTCCAGCCCCAGCGAGCGCCGGTAGGCGGCAGACAATCTGTAGAGCACATCTGGCGAGGGGCGTGACTGGGAGTCGCCCTTCTGGGTCAGGAGCATGTTAAACAAGGTGTTGACCTCGGAGAGCAAGGCCCCGCCCAGCGGGCCATCCTTCTCCGGCGTCTTGCCGAAGGTGGAGAAGGAGGAGTCGTCAAGGGTGTCTGGGGAGCAATGGGTGTCGGAGGACGGTGGCCCGTTGGGGACAAAAATGTTCTTGTGGTAGTCTGCAGTGAGGGGGAGGGAGAGGCGGGCCATCCATGCAGGGTCCTCTATGTCAGCAAAGACGTCATCTGATAAGAGACAAGGAAAGAGATGAGAACATGTCGATAAAGTATAAAACTAACAGTTTAACAACATGTATATAAGACAGAGCAACAGCTCTACAGAAATACACCGCTGGATGTGACACAAAGCACCACATGGGTGTCCTTTGTTATAGTATTTGTTGTTGTTGGCCAGTGTTGTTGTTTGCGCCTGAGAAAATGCCTTTCCTCCTGTGAAAACAACATTAAATGAAATCTGAAGATGGGAGAATGATTATCTGGTATGTTAAAGACAACAAAGAGAAAAATAAGTTAATAAAAAATAAGCTTATGGAGGTAAAAGTCCAATCTTGCTCAAAAACAATTTCCTTTGGGGGGGGGGGGGGTGGCAGGATGGAGGAAATCACAGGAGGAGTATATTTATCTGGCATTTCCTGTCATCTCCTGGCTATATCCTGAGTTATACTCAAGTAAAGTGGCCAAGTGGTTTTACACATAATGAGCATGAACAGACTCAGAATGGGTGAAAATCCACTTAAAACTAAGCCAATCTCTAGAGTTAAGCATTCCAGGCATTATGGGGATGTCCATGCCTGATTATCTTGACCAACTTATCAATTTTTTTTTTGGGGGGGGGGGGGGGGGGGGGGGGTGTTAGTTATAGTATAACTGATAATTGACATTTAAATGGCATGTTTAAAAAATACCACATTTCAACTAAATGGATAGAGACTATCGAGAGACATTTTTAAATGACAAAACACAAGCAACATGCTACAGGTTACAACCCCAGGAATAAAAAATATAAAAAACACCAGAATGACTCCTCTTGTTTTGGCCTCCCCAACTCTTTAACCTGATTTTCCTCACTTCAATCTGATTAGGCTCATGGCCTAGAAAAAGCGCCTGTTGTTGATCACTCACCCTGTGGTCCTCATTAAATCACAACCAGACCTGGTGCACACACACTCAGCAACACACACACTTGCAGAGAAGTTCCTGAACGACCCCAGCAGCTAGCATCTCTCCCCACACACATACATACAGTACACACACCCTAATTCCCTCTCTCAAACACACACACGCAGACACTCATACTCTCTCCCCCCACTGTGACACTGACAGACCTTGACTTAAATCTCAATCCATAAACTAAACAAATCCTTATCCCGCTGTGTTTACCCTACACATCAGTGAAGAGCAACCTACACAAATCCTTATCCCGCTGTGTATACCCTACACATCAGTGAAGAGCAACCTACACAAATCCTTATCCCGCTGTGTTTACCCTACACATCAGTGAAGAGCAACCTACACAAATCCTTATCCCGCTGTGTTTACCCTACACATCAGTGAAGAGCAACATACACAAATCCTTATCCCGCTGTGTTTACCCTACACATCAATGAAGAGCAACCTACACAAATCCTTATCCAGCTGTGTATACCCTACACATCAGTGAAGAGCAACCTACACAAATCCTTATCCCGCTGTGTTTACCCTACACATCAGTGAAGAGCAACCTACACAAATCCTTATCCCGCTGTGTATACCCTACACATCAGTGAAGAGCAACCTACACAAATCCTTATCCAGCTGTGTATACCCTACACATCAGTGAAGAGCAACCTACACAAATCCTTATCCCGCTGTGTTTACCCTACACATCAGTGAAGAGCAACCTACACAAATCCTTATCCAGCTGTGTTTACCCTACACATCAGTGAAGAGCAACCTACACAAATCCCACATGACGTTCAGACGCATATCATGTTTCGCCCCAAATCCCTGTAAGATAGTTATCCTCTGCAGTATTTGTTTGGAATGTTCAAAGACTGAGCTCCATGTATGTGGGGGTTTTTGAATGAAAGAGAGGAAGCTCCATATTTGTGGAGGGGGGGAGGTTAACTCTTGAGTTGTTGAACCACACACACAGGTAATCAAACGAAGTGGCCCTGAACCAGTCAACCACCATTACTTCTAAGGCCATCTTTCATGTCTGTCGTCTCCCGGAGACCTCAGAAGAGAGCGTTGCTAACATTGCCAGCATGCATATAAACTGCCAGTAACTAAAGGGGCAGGCTGGCCCTTGTACATGGTCTGTTGCGACTGCTTGACTTTGACACGGAGGCTGGGGAGGCAGTCTTAGCCCCACAGCAGACCACATCAGAGAGAGAGAGATTAACTCACAAGCTAACTGCCTGGGTTCAATAAAATGCTGCTTCCTTGTCTGGCTGCTTTCTCTGCAAACACCTCTGTCCCCCCCCTCCATCCCCTCTCTCTCTGTTTCTCTGTCCCTCTTACTGTCTAATTCAGGGGTGGGGTACTAGGCCCGCGGATCAATTTCCCAAAAAACAAATGGAACTCACTTGGGTCTGAGAGTTAGAATAGTAGAATACACAGGGTGCAATTTTGAAATGTGGTTGTACATCAGCAGTTTTTCTCTTGTCAGTCACTGATGTAACAGTATAACTTTAGACCGTCCCCTCGCCCATATCCGGGCGCAAACCAGGGACCCTCTGCACACATCAACAACAGTCACCCACGAAGCATCGTTACCCATCGCCCCTTGCAGAGCAAGGGGAACTACTACTTCAAGGTCTCAGAGCAGGTGAAGTCACCGATTGAAACGCTATTTAGCGCGCACCACCGCTAACTAAGCTAGCCGTTTCACATCCGTTACACTGACAATCACTCAATGAGCCCATATCAGCTATCTAAAGTTGTAGTAGTCATGGTTGAATTACTGACGTGGGACCCCGATTGATTTTGTTAGTCACTCTCACTCAAATATCATATTAAAAACTACAAACGTTTCTCTCCACCCTATGACAAAATGTGTATAATTGCAGCAAACTTGCTTTAAAACTGTAACATTTTCTCTACGCCCCATGGCAAAATGTGTATAAAGCAATAAAATGTATTCAGAAAATTAAAATTCTGCAATTATACACATTTTGCCATGGGGCGCAGAGAAAATGTTGCAGTTTTAAAGCAAGTTTGCTGCAATTATACACATTTTTCCATGGGAAGGAGAGAAGATTTAGCAAAATTTTTTCTTTGGTCCCCAAAAGGCTAATGCCTACTCTGACTGCTTGTGTGGGTATGAATGTGGGTACGCAGACCCGCGAGCCACTAAGGCCCCTTGTGATTTTTTGTGGCCCCCATCAAAGTTGTCTGCAAACTCTTCTCCCTCTCCTTATCTCGCTCTCCCCCTCTCTCTACACCCCCCACTCTCTCTATATCCTCTCTCTCTACACCCCCCACTCTCTCTATATCCTCTCTCTCTACACCCCCCACTCTCTCTATATCCCCTCTCTCTACACCCCCCACTCTCTCTCTTCCCCTCTCTCTACACCCCCCACTCTCTCTATATCCCCTCTACACCCCCCAGTCTCTCTATATCCCCTCTCTCTACACCCCCCACTCTCTCTATATCCCCTCTCTCTACACCCCCACTCTCTCTATATCCCCTCTCTCTACACCCCCCCACTCTATACCTCCTCCCCCTATATCTACACCCTCCACTCTGTACCTCATCCCTCTCTCTCTACACCCCCCACTCTACATCTCATTTCCCTCTCCCACTCCCTTCTTCTCTCTATCTTCCGTGATCCATGGCTCGCCCCCTTGCAAACTTAATTAGACTGGACCCACCAGCAGGGAACCCCTAAATCCTCAGAAAACAATTACCCTCTTATTGGAACCAGAGGAACCCCCACACACCACATCACACAAACAGGTTTGATGTGGAGAACATCCATTCTGTGGTAGATCGACTACAACCACAACCAAACACCCGCAAATATGGAAGCAGTTTAAAGCATACCGCCAAGCGTTAGATCTACAAATCTATTTAAAGTCAGCTCAGCTTTAATAATGATCATAATCATCGGTTTAGTAAATCTGACAACTCAATATGATATGTGATTCATCTTCTATCCTCTCTAAGACTATAGTTTCAATTTAGATGTTCAAGTGAACTGTCCCTTTAATAGGTGATATGGCTACCAAACAAAATAATGCAGATTTGAAAGAAAATAGCAAAGCTCAAGGACAGATAGAGATTGTGAGGCCACATTCTGAACAAGGGGTGCTGAAAACACACTGATCTACACACTAGTGGTGCATGGTTCAGTTGTTTGTTCACCCGCACATAATATGCTAATAACCATCCACAACCGGTCATAACCTATCCACAACCGGTCATAACCCATCCACAACCGGTCATAACCCATCCACAACTGGTCATAACCCATCCACAACCGGTCATAACCCATCCACAACCGGTCATAAACCATCCACAACCTGTCATATCCCATCTACAACCGGTCTTTGATATTAATTACTAGTCTGCAGCTAGGAATTCGGTATCATTGAACGCGAAGACCGACAACCACCGAAACATCTATCCATAACGACATGAATGAATGTCACTCTGAACTATCCATTCTAACCACGTCAGAGAGGGCGGAGAAACTCTCCAACAGAAACAAACTTTTCAACAGAGACCCCGACGACACACTGAGCGTAAATATATATATTGATTGCAATTGTTCCCGAATGAGTGAGCGTTCATGTGCAAAGGATTAGCATTTCAATTGTTATTGTTATAATTATTAACTCAAATCAAATCAAATCAAATCAAATTTTATTTGTCACATACACATGGTTAGCAGATGTTAATGCGAGTGTAGCGAAATGCTTGTGCTTCTAGTTCCGACAATGCAGTAATAACGAACAAGTAATATAACTAACAATTCCAAAAAAACTACTGTCTTATACACAGTGTAAGGGGATAAGGAATATGTACATAAGGATATATGAAAGAGTGATGGTACAGAGCAGCATAGGCAAGATACAGTAGATGATATCGAGTACAGTATAACATATGAGATGAGTATGTAAACAAAGTGGCATAGTTAAAGTGGCTAGTGATACATGTATTACATAAGGATGCAGTCGATGATATAGAGTACAGTATATACGTTTGCATATGAGATGAATAATGTAGGGTAAGTAACATTATATAAGGTAGCATTGTTTAAAGTGGCTAGTGATATATTTACATCATTTCCCATCAATTCCCATCAATTCCCATTATTAAAGTGGCTGGAGTTGAGTCTGTGTCATTGACAGTGTGTTGGCAGCAGCCACTCAATGTTAGTGGTGGCTGTTTAACAGTCTGATGGCCTTGAGATAGAAGCTGTTTTTCAGTCTCTCGGTCCCAGCTTTGATGCACCTGTACTGACCTCGCCTTCTGGATGACAGCGGGGTGAACAGGCAGTGGCTCGGGTGGTTGATGTCCTTGATGATCTTTATGGCCTTCCTGTAGCATCGGGTGGTGTAGGTGTCCTGGAGGGCAGGTAGTTTGCCCCCGGTGATGCGTTGTGCAGACCTCACTACCCTCTGGAGAGCCTTACGGTTGAGGGCGGTGCAGTTGCCATACCAGGCGGTGATACAGCCCACCAGGATGCTCTCGATTGTGCATCTGTAGAAGTTTGTGAGTGCTTTTGGTGACAAGCCGAATTTCTTCAGCCTCCTGAGGTTGAAGAGGCGCTGCTGCGCCTTCTTCATGATGCTGTCTGTGTGAGTGGACCAATTCAGTTTGTCTGTGATGTGTATGCCAAGGAACTTAAAACTTGCTACCCTCTCCACTACTGTTCCATCGATGTGGATAGGGGGGTGTTCCCTCTGCTGTTTCCTGAAGTCCACAATCATCTCCTTAGTTTTGTTGACGTTGAGTGTGAGGTTATTTTCCTGACACCACACTCCGAGGGCCCTCACCTCCTCCCTGTTGTGTCGTCCGCAAACTTGATGATTGAGTTGGAGGCGTGCGTGGCCACGCAGTCGTGGGTAAACAGGGAGTACAGGAGAGGGCTCAGAACGCACCCTTGTGGGGCCCCAGTGTTGAGGATCAGCGGGGAGGAGATGTTGTTGCCTACCCTCACCACCTGGGGGCGGCCCGTCAGGAAGTCCAGTACCCAGTTGCACAGGGCGGGGTCGAGACCCAGGGTCTCGAGCTTGATGACGAGCTTGGAGGGTACTATGGTGTTGAATGCCGAGCTGTAGTCGATGAACAGCATTCTCACATAGGTATTCCTCTTGTCCAGATGGGTTAGGGCAGTGTGCAGTGTGGTTGAGATTGCATCGTCTGTGGACCTATTTGGGCGGTAAGCAAATTGGAGTGGGTCTAGGGTGTCAGGTAGGGTGGAGGTGATATGGTCCTTGACTAGTCTCTCAAAGCACTTCATGATGACGGATGTGAGTGCTACGGGGCGGTAGTCGTTTAGCTCAGTTACCTTAGCTTTCTTGGGAACAGGAACAATGGTGGCCCTCTTGAAGCATGTGGGAACAGCAGACTGGTATAGGGATTGATTGAATATGTCCGTAAACACACCGGCCAGCTGGTCTGCGCATGCTCTGAGGGCGCGGCTGGGGATGCCGTCTGGGCCTGCAGCCTTGCGAGGGTTAACACGTTTAAATGTCTTACTCACCTCGGCTGCAGTGAAGGAGAGACCGCATGTTTTCGTTGCAGGCCGTGTCAGTGGCACAGTATTGTCCTCAAAGCGGGCAAAAAAGTTATTTAGTCTGCCTGGGAGCAAGACATCCTGGTCCGTGACTGGGCTGGATTTCTTCCTGTAGTCCGTGATTGACTGTAGACCCTGCCACATGCCTCTTGTGTCTGAGCCGTTGAATTGAGATTCTACTTTGTCTCTGTACTGGCGCTTAGCTTGTTTGATAGCCTTGCGGAGTGAATAGCTGCACTGTTTGTATTCGGTCATGTTACCAGACACCTTGCCCTGATTAAAAGCAGTGGTTCGCGCTTTCAGTTTCACACGAATGCTGCCATCAATCCACGGTTTCTGGTTAGGGAATGTTTTAATCGTTGCTATGGGAACGACATCTTCAACGCACGTTCTAATGAACTCGCACACCGAATCAGCGTATTCGTCAATCTTGTTATCTGACGCAATACGAAACATCTCCCAGTCCACGTGATGGAAGCAGTCTTGGAGTGTGGAGTCAGCTTGGTCGGACCAGCGTTGGACAGACCTCAGCGTGGGAGCCTCTTGTTTTAGTTTCTGTCTGTAGGCAGGGATCAACAAAATGGAGTCGTGGTCAGCTTTTCCGAAAGGGGGGCGGGGCAGGGCCTTATATGCGTCGCGGAAGTTAGAGTAACAATGATCCAAGGTCTTTCCACCCCTGGTTGTGCAATCGATATGCTGCTAAAATTTAGGGAGTCTTGTTTTCAGATTAGCCTTGTTAAAATCCTGCACCACTTCGGATAGCGTCTCTCCGGTGAGCCACGTTTCCGTGAAGCAAAGAACGTTACAGTCTCTGATGTCCCTCTGGAATGCTACCCTTGCTCGGATTTCATCAACCTTGTTGTCAAGAGACTGGACATTCTCAGCTGTAGTGACTTCTCAGCTGACCCCCACTCCCCTTTTGTCTAACAAGCCATGCCGGTTTGCCCACTAGGGCACATTCTCCTATCATTTCTTGTTACCATATTTACTTTGTTTGTTTGTGTGTGCACTTCTGTGATTGTTTAGTTAGTTAATAAATAAATGATTTAAGACAATTGATGTATGGATGACTCATAGTGAAGACTGGGTTCGTGCAGATAACCAACAATTTTCAACGTTTGGAATGAGACTAACGTGAGGTAAAGAAGAATTCATTAATCAGAAGACTATTGATCAGATATGAAAATATCTGAAATGTTATATTAGGAAAATTATAACTTTGTAATCTGAATATTTTCCTTGGTGCCCCGACTTCCTAGTTAATTACAGTTACATGATTAATCAGTTTAATCGCGTAATAATAATTACAGAGAATCTTTGATAAAAACTAAAAGTCTTAATTTAATGATAGCAAAGACACAACATAGCCTATCCACAACCGGTCATAACCCATCCACAACCAGTCATAACCCATCCACAACCGGTCATAACCCATCCACAACCGGTCATAACCCATCCACAACCGGTCATAACCCATCCACAACCGGTCATAACCCATCCACAACCGGTCAGAACCCATCCACAACCGGTCATAACCCATCCACAGCCGGTCATAACCCATCCACAACCGGTCATAACCCATCCACAACCGGTCATAACCCATCCACAACCGGTCATAACCCATCCACAACCGGTCATAACCCATCCACGACCGGTCATAACCCATCCACAACCGGTCATAACCCATCCACAACCGGTCATAACCCTTCCACAACCGCCTGACTCGACTATATGTGATAAAGGATAAAGTGAAAATCTGAGGCCTGCATCCAACCCTAACCCCCTAATTTAGAAAATGCAGTCAGAAACTGTGGAAAGTTTTTTCGTTGTTGCCTTATTTAGATATGTTTCTGCTTATAATTTCCGACGTTTTGGTAGGCTATTTGTTAGTCCAGGGTTTGATGATGAGTTGTTTATTTGAATCAGCTGTGTAGTGCTAGGGCAAAAACCAAAACATGCACCCAAGGGGGGACCCAGGACCGAGTTTGGGAAACCCTGTGTTAGTCAACTTGTCTATAGTTAGAAACATGCAGCTTCTCTTTTGTCATTATATGTTGTCCTAGAACACAAAATAAACCCATGCTCACCAGCATAATGTCATGTAGCTGAAATACGATCAGCTTTTATGATGCTGATAAAGACAGCAACTCTACAGATGGTATCTAACTGCGCATTCACATTCAAGATGCTGCAAGAAAGAAATTATATTTCTCCACTCCTGTTCCTGAGTCAAAATGTTGCCTACATTTGGTGACTCATTTTACTGCAAGAAATGCTTAGTTCTGTAGGAGTTAATGTTAAATGTCAAATTTTATGGAGGGCCTAGCATCCGTGGGTTTTCCCTTTCAATTAAGACCTAGATAACCAGGTGAGGGAAGTGCTTTACTAATTAGTGACCTTAATTCATCAGTTAAGAACAAGGGTGGAGCGAAAACCAGCAGACACTCTGCCTTCCGTGGAATGAGTTTGACACGTGTTACAGACCTACAGTCAGTCTCCAGATTTCAGTCAATAGACAGCCAGGCGAGGGGAATTCCTTACTAATTAATGACCATATTTCATCAATTAAGTACATGTGAGGAGAGAAAACACGCAGACACTCGGCGCTCCGTGGAATGAGTTGGACACGTGAGTTAACCTATCTGAACAGTACGCTACAGCAGTGGTTCCCAAATGGTGGGGTGCGTGAGGGGTCGGCAGGGGTGGGGGGGTGGGTGCGGGGGTCGGACTGAGTTTTTAAGGAACTCAGTCTGGCTTTAAATGTACTCTTGAAAGTTGTAATAGTAGAATGCACGAGGTGCAATTTGGAAATTGGGTCGTGCGTCATCAGTTTTTTTGGGTCGTGGGTCATTGCATACATTAGAGAGCTATTTATAACTTGTCAGAAATGTCCAGATCAACAAGCCCATGTCAGCTAACGTTTTTTTATTGAGGTTTTTTAGCCCATAGATATAGTTGTCATTTTTTTGTCACTCAAATATCACATGAATACACATTAGACATAGCAACATGTATAGAATTGCAAGAAAATATGCTTTAAAACGGCTAAATGTTCTTTGCGCCCCATGACAAAATGTGTAGAATTGCAGGAAATAAGCTTTTACAAAGAATTCTAAATTCTCTCCACCAACAAGAGGGGTGTGAACAGATTGTGATATGAACAGTGCTTGTGCCCATAGAAATCTTCTAAGAAGAATGGCACCGGAGGAGAAGGCTGCCGTTTTACAGACTCCTAACCAATTGTGCTATGTTGTGTTTTTTCACCTTATTTGTAAACTTCTTTTGTACATAATGTTTCTCCTACCGTCGCTTATGCTCAAAAAGAGCTTTTGGATATCAGGACAGCGACTACTCACCTCGTACTGGACACAGATTTGTTCTTTAACGAGTCAGACGTGAAGGATTTACTTCAGACACCCGACAAGGCCCAAATCTTGTCATTCACATGAAGAAGAGACAGAGATATTGGGGACGTTCTTCGGGGTGCCTTGTAAGGATCTGACGGCAGGTGGGCAATCTGCCTTTACCATCAGTCCTATTAGCCAACGTACAATCATTGGATAACAAAATAGACTAGCTACGATCACAAATATCCTACCAATGGGACATTGAAAATTGGAATATCTTATGTTTCACTGAGTCGTGGCTGAACGACGACACGGATAACATACAAAAATAAAATTAAACCATCTTGTGTTCAGCGAAATAACAACACAATGTCAAATACAGGAAGCCTAGTCGAATAATTAACATTCAATCACATTAACCGTTTTTCTCTAGCAGGAATTTCATTAATTGTCCGTATGTAGCCAAACATAGCTGCTGCTCATTCCGGTTTGCTCTAAAATGGCTAAATGGTCAAAAAGAAAGTAAGGCCCGCGTCCATAGAGACACACACTAGCTCTACTGGTAGTACTGTTACTACCAGCAGTACTACACCTGCACCTGTTGATGACACAAGTTGGTCTGCTTCCATGAGCACATCCAACGCTAGCATCAGTAATTATACATTTGTTGTTAGCCTAGCTAGCATGGACACTGACAGTTGTGAATCTGATGGGAACTAGATTGATTTGAGGTTCACTTATATTGGGAGTAGTGCCTTTCCTCAGCCACAGTGTGTTATATGTGCAAAAGTACTATCTCACAACTCAATGAAACTTTCACTCTTGCGCAGACATTTAGAAACAAAACAAGCTTATTTGAACATGCCTATTATTCTTTTGCGAGAATTAAGACAACTTTCAAGTAGTAAGATGTATAAAAGCAACAGATACCATTAATAAGAAGGGGCTAGAAGCGTCTTATATGGTGAGCTACCGAGTGGCTAGGACAGGCAAGCCCCATACTATTGTGGAGGACTTCATTCTTCCTGCTGCCACGGATATGGCTGGGAAAATGCTGGGGGAAAAAGCCCCAAAAAACTATACAGACAGTGTCTTCATCAAACAACACTGTTTCACGACGCATCAGTGGCATGGCAGAAGATTTTGAAACAATTACTGCTTCGCATACAAGCCAGTGAATTCTATGTGTTACAGCTGGATGAGTCAACAGACGTGTCGGGCCTGGCACAGCTCCTGGTATATGTCCATTATGTTTATGGGTGGTCAATTAAGAAAGACATTCTCTTCTGCAAACCACTGGAAAACCAGGACAACAGGAGATTACATTTTTAAAGTATTGGACAGCTTTGTGACATCAAATGGACTTTGGTGGTCAAGATGTGTTGGTATCTTTAGTGATGGTGCAAAAGCCATGACATGCAAGCAGTTGCTCCTGACGCCACTTGGGTACACTGCAGCCTCCACTGAGAGGCTCTTTCTGCCAAGGGAATGCCTGACAGCTTGAAAGACATTTTGGGCACTACAGTGAACATGGTTAACTTTGTTAAAGCAAGGCCCCTGAACTCTTGTGTATTTTCTGCACTACGCAATGATAAAGGCAGCGACCATGTAACGCTTTAACAACATACAGAAGTGTGCTGGTTATCAAGTGGCAAAGTATTGAATTGAGAGACGAGCTTAAAGTTTTCTTTACTGACCATGATTTTCACTTGTCTTGCATGATGATGAGTTTCTCACAGGACTGGCCTATCTGGGTGATGCTTTTTCTCACCTGAATGACCTGAATCTAGGATTACAGGGACTCTGCGCAACTATATTCAATATGCGGGACAAAATTGAGGCTATGATTAAGAAGTTGGAGATGCTGGCACTAAGACCGCACTCAATGAGCTGTAAATGCTCATCCAGAGGAGGCGCTCCTAGTGGCCGGTGAATTTAATGCAGGGAAACTGAAATCAGTCTTACCTCATTTCTATCAGAATGTCATCTATACAACTAGAGGTGAAAAAAACTCTAGATCACCTTTATTCCACTCACACAGATGCATACAAAGCTCTCACTCGCCCTCCATTTGGCAAATCTGTACTTCTGTACTCCCTGTTCCTCCCACGACTGCATAGATGCGCACGACTCCAACACCATTTTAAAGTTTTCTGAAGACACAACGGTGCTAGGCCTGATCACCAACAACAATGAGAGGAGGAGGTCAGAGACCTGGCATTGTGGTGCCAGGAAAACCAGGAAAACAACCTCTCCCTCAATGTCTGCAAGACAAAGGAACTGATCGAAAAAAAACAAGTGTTGACTACAGAAAATGGAGCACGCCTCCACGCCTCCATTCACATTGACGTGGCTGTAGTGGAGCGGGCCGAAAGCTTCAAGTTCCTCTGTGTCGACATCACTAGTTGTGAAGAGGCACGACAATGACTCTTCTCCCTCAGGAGGCTGAAAATATTTGGCATAGGCCCTCAGATTCTCAGAAGGTTCTACAGCTGCACCATTGAGAGCATCTTGACTAGCTGCATCACTGCTTGGTATGGAAACTGCTTGGCAGCCGACCGCAAGGTGCTACAGAAGGTAATTCGGAGGGCTCTGTACATCACTGGTGGCGAGCTCCCTGCCATCCAGTACCTCTATACCAGGTGAAAAATTGCCAAAGACTTCAGCCATACAATTCATGGACTGTTCTCTCTGTTACCGCACGGCAAGCGGTACCGATGAACCAAGTTTGGAACTAACAGGACCCTGAACAGCTTCTACCCGCAAGCCATAAGACTGCTAAATAGTTAGTTAAATATTTAACAAAACAGCTACCCGGACACTCTGTATAGACCACTTTTGCACTACATTTTTTTTGACTTATCACATACTCTTCTGCTACTGTTTACTATCTGTCACTCTATCCAATTTTATTTGTCAGACAGACCGAATACAACAGGTGTAGACCTGAATGTGAGATGCTTATTTACAAGTCATTAACCTGCAATGCAGTTCAAGATATAGAGTTAAGAAAATGTTGACTAAATAAACTAAAGTTAAAAAAAAATTGAATCAATAAAATCTAAAAGTAACACAAGAAAATGACATAACAATAACGAGGCTATATACAGGGGGTACCAGTACCGAGTCAATGTGCTGGGGTACAGGTTAGTCAAGGTAATTTGTACATGTAGGTAGCAGTTGACCTAAATTCCCTCGTACCCCTGCACATCGGCTCGGTACTGGTAACCCGTGTATACAGCCAAGTTATCCTTACTTATTGTGTATCTATTTTTACTTATATTATTATGTGTTTTACTTTTCTTAGTTTCTCAATTTTCTTTCTCTCTGCATCGTTGGGAAGGGCCCCGTATGTAAGCATTTCACTACACCTTGTTGTTTACGAAGCATGTGGCAAACAAATTGGATTTGAAACATGATGTCAGAGGTGAGACTATCTGTTCACTGCCTCAGGGAAGAGTGGGTGGTGGTGACGGGGTGTGTCTGTCTGGTTGCTCTATACAGCTTAGAAAATGGGACTACCATAGCAAAATACAAGAAAGAACGACTCTCCAGGTGAGAAGACAAAACATCTGAGAAACAGGCGGCTTAAACATAGTCAGGAATCCTCAAAGAGCCTGAGCTTCTCACCATTCGCGTGTCTCACAAATATAGTGTGACTTACGGATAATGGAGGACCCCTTTGCCTTTGGGTACGGGTGACTCAAGGATTACACACAGACACACACGCAGGTCTTTGTAACACCCCTGTGTGAGATTACTGTACCAACATAGACTTTATATTGCTCTCACTGAAGATCAACCGAAAGATAGAAATCCCTGTATTTGCCCGGAGGTCTTAAGTGAGAAAAACTAAGGGGTGTGTCTTTGATTTGAAAAGAACAAAGACAGGGCCCCTAGTCAGAACGAGACAATGACCTGAACAATACCTGGAAGGAACTCCACACATATATTTACTGTGTATGTTGGGACTATAGAATGTGAACATAATTAGTCTGTTCGACCGTACAGAGCGCTGCGCTGACTACTGTTTCACATACAGTATATCCCAATGTGAATCTTTACGGCTGAGTGAAAACATTGTTAGTCATTTAAGTCAGCTATGAATTGTCAGAACAGAATGAAGCCCCACAGAGAGCTAGGAATGCAAGTAAATGTATTTTCTCTTTGTTAGTTTTGACCATTATTTGTTTTAAGTTTTCTTCAATGTTATTGTTGTTTGTTGACTATAAAATAGTATATGTTCTCTTTAGTGGTGAAAGGGTATTCTGATGTCTATGGGACAACCTAGTAAAATAAAGGTTTCATTGAAAAATAAAAACGGTTCTTACCAGGGTTGTTGAGCAGGGTGTTAAGGTCCTCCTCCAGTAGCAGGTTGACAGGGGAGTCTCGGCCCGTGTCCCAGTCCATGTCTCCGGCTTCACTCTCGCCATGGCCACTGTCCTTGGTGCTCTGACAATCAGTGTCCTGAACGCCGGTCCTTCAGGGAAGCAGACAGGGGAGTGTCAGGGACAGTGAGGGAGGACATTTTAGAACCAACGTCAGCCATCTTGTGGAACCATCATTATGACTGTCCTGTTCAATTTTCTCAAATTTGGATGGGAGAAAGTTGATTTCATTCTGGAAATATGCTGATCTGAGCTCAATATAAAAGTTTAAAGGACCAGTGCAGTCAAAACCTTCATTTTCCTGTGTTTTATATATATTGCCACAACAAGAGGTTGGAACAATACTCTGAAAATTATGATAATGCCCTTTCAGTGTAAGAGCTGTTAATAAAGACTGCCCAAAGTTTCTGCCTGTTTTGGTGGGATGGAGTTTGGGCCTGTCTTGTTAGTTAATAGACCAATAAGAAAGGTAGTTCCAAACCTCTCTCCTCCCAGGCAGTCCTAGCAAAAATATTGCTTGAGAAATTGCACTTTGCTAAGAAGCATTTTTTTTTTTTTACAATTTAATAAGGTTGCAGTACTCCACCAATCAGGTGGCCAGATTGAAGCCACTCATAAGTAAAAGGCACATGACAGCCCGCTTGGAGTTTTCCAAAAGGCTCCTAAAGACTCTCAGACCATGAGAAACAAGATTCTCTGGTCTGTTGAAACCAAGATTGAACTCTGGCTTGAATGCCAAGTGTCAGATCTAGAGGAAACCTGGAAACATCCCTACGGTGAAGCATCGTGATGGCAACATCATGCTGTGGGGATGTTTTTCAGCGGCAAGGACTGGGAGACTAGTCAGGATCGAGGGAATGATGAATGGAGCATAGTACTGACAGATCCTTGATGAAAACCTGCTCCAGAGTGCTCAGGACCTCAGACTGGGGCGACTCTAAGCACACAGCCAAGACAATGCAAGAGTGGCCTTGGGACAAGTCTCTGATTGTCCTTGAGTTGCCCAGCCAGAGCCCGGACTTGAACCCAATCAAACATCTCTGGAGAGACCTGAAAATATCTGTGCAGTGACGCTCCCCATCCAACCTGACAGAGATTGAGAGGATCTGCAGAGAAGAATAGAAGAAACTACCCAAATACAGGTGTTCCAAGCTTGTAGCGTCATATCCAAAAATACTTAAGGCTGTAATCACTGCCAAAGGTGCTTCAACAAAGTATTGAGTAAAGGGTCTGAATACTTTTGTAAATGTGATATTTACGTTTAAAAAAAAAAACTGTTTTTGGTTTGTCATTATGGGGTATCGTGTGTAGATTGATGAGGGCAAAAAAACGATTTTAAAATAAGGCTGTAATGTAACAAAATGTGGAAAAAGTCAAGCGGTCTGAATACCCTCCAAATGCACTGTACTTCTAGGTGTTTTAGTGTTTAATGATAAAATACCAGAGACTTGAGGTATAGACTGATAACAGAACATGCTCCCTGTCAGAGACGTTATCTGAGCCAGTCAGAGCCAGACAGACCTGGACCCAAGGGAGATAGCTAGGCCAATCAGGCCAGAGACAGGAAGTCTCACCCAATCAGGTAGACTAATGCCACCTCTCAGTGGGGGGGGGGGTCAACATGTTTTTATGTGTCATGATGACAATAAAAACAGATACCCAAGTAGAGGAGAAAAGTCTGCATTGTGCCTGTGTCTTGTTTTAAGATGATCTCAATGAAAGAAAACACTATGACATACTCTTCATTCCTCGTGTTAGCTAAGAAGCCAAACCAGATATAAACCTCTCACGACCATATAAACCTCTCACTACAGATGATAATAACATTGTGGTCATTGGATGTGCTGGTTCCTGCCCTATAGGCATGAGTCAGGGCAGTGAGTCATGCTCTAACATGCCCCCTGACACATTGACTGACTGGCAGACCACCTAGGTTATGAGACACTCTTCCTGTTACTGGCAGACTGAGGGCAGAGGTGGTCTTCCGGTTTATCAGACACAAACCTGAGCTCTATTGCCTAGTTATATTCATAGGAGCATTTGAAACTATAATTATTTATAAGGTGCCTTCGAGCAGAGAAAAACATCTTAATGGGATGACTTGTACATATAAAAGATACATATAAATAAAAAACATAATGTTGTAAATATATACGCTTTTGAGATAAGTCAACATTTTGTGAAAAAAGACATAATGAAAATCTCACATAAACGATGCATGTAGCGGTAGTAGTGATCAACAGCCAAATGGCTCTGAAACAAAGGAGAGATAATTAAAAGAAAAAGGGAAGAAAATGAAAAAAATAAAGAGGTAATGTACTCACCTGCCAGCGCGATGGGAGTACTTGTTGCCTCGGAAGTTGGGTCTCGGCTGCAGCTGGCCCTGGTGGAGCAGGGAGAGGAGCTGGGAGATCTGCTGTAAATTGGCAGGAGGAGAGAGGGGTTAGTAGACAGTAACCATGTTTCCAGCCAACCTTTTTATGTTAAGTCATGCCTTATGAAAAAAAAATAACACGACAGGTGTGATGGAAAGACTAAGTGTCGGTACAATTTCATAAATGTTGATAGACATTTTGTTTGTTGGACATGGTGCGATACTTTTGTGTCTGTAAAACGAAATATGCAACAATTACAATGGAAAAGCTTTGGAATCGGTGCTTGGCTGCTAATTTAGTAATAAAAATGATCTCGCTCTTATCCATAATCGCATCATGTACCGTCTGCACTGTAGCCTATCTGCAAGCTGTTGGTGCCAAGACCAGAGTGGGCACATTTGCTCTTTATCAAATACTTTTTGTGCCAAAATCATCGACAAAGATAACAATTGATTGGAAACACATAGAACTTTTTATTCGGTACATGGAAACTTAAGCCCAAAAGTGTTTTTTATGTAGTCCCCGAATAGTCCCCGTGATATGCAACTGTTCAGGGAAGTCCGGAACCAATACACGCAGTCAGTCAGGAATGCTAAGGCCAGCTTCTTCAGGCAGAAGTTTGCATCCTGTAGCTCCAACTCCAAAAAGTTCTGGGACACCGTGAAGTCCATGGAGAACAAGAGCACCTCCTCCCAGCTGCCCACTGCACTGAGGCTAGGTAACACGGTCACCACTGATAAATCCATGATTATCGAAAACTTCAATAAGCATTTCTCAACGGCTGGCCATGCCTTCCGCCTGGCTACTTCAACCTCGGCCAACAGCTCCGCCCCCCCCGCAGCTCCTCGCCCAAGCCTCTCCAGGTTCTCCTTTAACCAAATCCAGATAGCAGATGTTCTGAAAGAGCTGCAAAACCTGGACCCGTACAAATCAGCTGGGCTTGACAATCTGGACCCTCTATTTCTGAAACTATCTGCCACCATTGTCGCAACCCCTATTACCAGCCTGTTCAACCTCTCTTTCATATCGTCTGAGATCCCCAAGGATTGGAAAGCTGCCGCAGTCATCCCCCTCTTCAAAGTGGGAGACACCCTGGACCCAAACTGTTACAGACCTATATCCATCCTGCCCTGCCTATCTAAGGTCTTCGAAAGCCAAGTCAACAAACAGGTCACTGACCATCTCGAATCCCACCGCACCTTCTCCGCTGTGCAATCTGGTTTCCGAGCCGGTCATGGGTGCACCTCAGCCACACTCAAGGTACTCAACGATATCATAACCGCCATCGATAAAAGACAGTACTGTGCAGCCGTCTTCATCGACCTTGCCAAGGCTTTCGACTCTGTCAATCACCATATTCTTATCGGCAGACTCAGGAGCCTCGGTTTTTCGGATGACTGCCTTGCCTGGTTCACCAATTACTTTGCAGACAGAGTTCAGTGCGTCAAATCGGAGGGCATGCTGTCTGGTCCTCTGGCAGTCTCTATGGGGGTGCCACAGGGTTCAATTCTCGGGCCGACTCTTTTCTCTGTGTATATCAATGATGTTGCTCTTGCTGCGGGCGATTCCCTGATCCACCTCTACGCAGACGACACCATTCTATATACCTTCGGCCCGTCTTTGGACACTGTGCTATCTAACCTCCAAACAAGCTTCAATGCCATACAACACTCCTTCCGTGGCCTCCAACTGCTCTTAAACGCTAGTAAAACCAAATGCATGCTTTTCAACCGGTCGCTGCCTGCACCCGCATGCCCGACTAGCATCACCACCCTGGATGGTTCCGACCTAGAATATGTGGACGTCTATAAGTACCTAGGTGTCTGGCTAGACTGCAAACTCTCCTTCCAGACTCATATCAAACATCTCCAATCGAAAATCAAATCAAGAGTCGGCTTTCTATTCCGCAACAAAGCCTCCTTCACTCACGCTGCCAAGCTTACCCTAGTAAAACTGACTATCCTACCGATCCTCGACTTCGGCGATGTCATCTACAAAATGGCTTCCAACACTCTACTCAGCAAACTGGATGCAGTCTATCACAGTGCCATCCGTTTCGTCACTAAAGCACCTTATACCACCCACCACTGCGACTTGTACGCTCTAGTCGGCTGGCCCTCGCTACATATTCGTCGCCAGACCCACTGGCTCCAGGTCATCTACAAGTCCATGCTAGGTAAAGCTCCGCCTTATCTCAGCTCACTGGTCACGATGGCAACACCCATCCGTAGCACGCGCTCCAGCAGGTGTATCTCACTGATCATCCCTAAAGCCAACACCTCATTTGGCCGCCTTTCGTTCCAGTACTCTGCTGCCTGTGACTGGAACGAATTGCAAAAATCGCTGAAGTTGGAGACTTTTATCTCCCTCACCAACTTCAAACATCAGCTATCTGAGCAGCTAACCGATCGCTGCAGCTGTACATAGTCTATTGGTAAATAGCCCACCCTTTTTCACCTACCTCATCCCCATACTGTTTTTATTTATTTACTTTTCTGCTCTTTTGCACACCAATATCTCTACCTGTACATGACCATCTGATCATTCATCACTCCAGTGTTAATCTGCAAAATTGTAATTATTTGCCTACCTCCTCATGCCTTTTGCACACATTGTATATAGACTCCCCCTTTGGTTTCTACTGTGTTATTGACTTGTTAATTGTTTACTCCATGTGTAACTCTTTGTTGTCTGCTCACACTGCTATGCTTTATCTTGGCCAGGTCGCAGTTGCAAATGAGAACTTGTTCTCAACTAGCCTACCTGGTTAAATAAAGGTGAAATAAAAAAAAATAAAAAAAATGTGCCCTTCATCATCACGCACAGCATTTTATTCGCAAAAAGTCAGTTTGATGTAAACGCACCTCTAGTGAGGAAATTCTCCGATTTGAGAACATCCGCATGAAAATATGTCACTAATTGGATGGAAACCAGCTACTGATATTATAACACAGAAGTCAGAATAACAAACTAGTGCTTGGGGAATGTAGTGTATTGAGGCTGTTTGGACAGTTTTATACCAACTGTATGGGATATCGTTTAACTCCCTGACAAAGGCAATGCCGACAAACGTCAGAGTTTTTAATCTACTAAATTGAACAGCATGTAAATACCATGAAGTACTGTGGTTCTCATTGTTTATCTATGTTCATGGTATATGTTGGTTTAACTGTTGCAACATGTGAAAGAAAGGCGACTTTCTGTGGGAGAGGGAATGGGTGTCATTCAATTAGACAATTGGAACGGTTTGTGCTGGCATCTTTTTTATAGGACCGGATGTGCTGCTAACTGTGGCCCCAAGCTCAGAGAGGAAACAGGCTTTGTGATGTGAAGAGAGGGAAGTGTGTGTGTGTGTGTGTGTGTGTGTGTGTGTGTGTGTGTGTGTGTGTGTGTGTGTGTGTGTGTGTGTGTGTGTGTGTGTGTGTGTGTGTGTGTGTGTGTGTGTGTGTGTGTGTGTGTGTGTGTGTGTGTGTAGGCACATGTATGTGTTGCACACAGAGGGTCGAGGGTGGACAGGAAAGTGCTTTTACATAAAGGACTATTCTTCTCTGACCCGTTTCCTTCCAGGATGAACCTCCGAAATATGAACGTGTGGAGGTGGAGGACGGGGGGACTCTAAAGCCAAAGTGCCAAGTGGGGCGAGCGGGCAGGCGGGCGAGCGGGCGGGGGTACAGGAAAGGTGGGTCAAGAATCAGGCCTCTTCCTGCTGTTAAAATGGAATTCACATGAGGCCTTCAGACCTTGCCAGACTCTATGTTCTAAGCCCATTGGGTGTTTGGCATTGTCGACTGCATGAATTCTCCCTCAATGAGGATGCATCGTTTGACTAGCATAGCACTTCTGGAGTAGTTGGAAACCAGACCTTTACAGTTGCTGTTTTTCTTTGCTTAAAGTGAGCTCAGAAATAGCAATTTGGGCCATTTGTAACTGACGACTCGAGGTCCTTACATGTCAAAGCAGTATTACCTTACACTACAGACATATCAGAGCTTACTTTGGCTGGGCTTCCCCCTTAGAGAATAAGAGTGGTCTACTGATTCTTCCTGGCATTTTTCCTCCCCTGTATGAATCTGTTATGTGATATTGAGTAAAAGGAGAGATTGCTCGGGGGCACAGAAGTAGACAGGATTACAGTGGCTGACACATGAGCACCTGAATAAACTCAATGCTTTGGCTCCAGCATCATTTGTCAGCTGTCCCCTCAGGCTTCCTATATGTAAGCTAAACACCAGGCCAAAATAGCAGAGAGGAACAGAGGGAGAAAAATATTTGCTCTCAGGACATTACATTCATATTCCTGTAGGTTACACTTAATTACTTACAGTAATTCTTTAAGTGAAAAAAAAGAAGGCCTATTTACAAAACAAAAGTCTGTTATTAGTTAGATGTATATACGGTATCATCTAACATGAGAATGATGGAAATCAAGGTAATGCATTGCATGATATATATCAAATGTGCATTCATGTTTGTAGTATTTATAACTAAAATGTTTATTACCTGTACTTCTGGAGAGGCAGCAGACAGCTCGATGGAGTTGTCTCCGAAGGCAGCCATGGAGAGACGGACTAAGTTCCTCAGCATCCGTCTGTGGTCTTCAGCATCATGTCCACCTCTGGTGTCTGTGTTCTTGGACCTTCTAAGTGTTGCTACCTGGGACACTGGGGAGGATGGTTCTGGCTCTTCAACGTCAGGCCTAGCCTGGATCTCAGAGTTCCCATGTCTCTTCAGGGTGCTGGTCTGAGAGAGTGAGGAGGACAACGAAGGGTTTCTTGCCTTGCGCAGGGTTCGGTAAGGAGTGGTGGGGGTTCGCGGGAGACTGCCGTCCAGCTCGATGCTCCCAGGTTTCCTGAGGGTTCTGGTATGGGAGACTGGCAGCGTTGCGCCCCCATCAGGGTAGGCCTGGGAGTGGACTGTTGGGTGCATGGAGGTGGCTATGCTGTATTGCCTTTCGGTGTGCTGCTCTTCAACCACCAGGGGCATAGGAGAGAGGGGCTGGGCTTCATCCTCGTCTTCCGGAGGTTCCTCCCTTCGTCCCCTCAGGACTGGCACCAGCTGGATGTCCGTCTTCCTGATGTTCTTCTGTGGACGGCGAGGGTGACGCGTGTAGGTGGACTCAGCCATCCTGCAGTTGTAGGCATGGTTATCTCGTTTCGTGGGTCGACAGAAGGTGGTCACCAGGGCAACAGCCAGGAGAAGCAGTAGGCAGCTGGCCCCAAGGCATATGGCCATCATCATGGTGAAACTCAGATGGCCACGGTTACCAGGGGCTGAGTTCTTCAGATGGTCCCGCAAGTTGACGAAAGTCACCTCCAAAGTGACCTTTGTCACTAGCCTTGGAGAGCCCTTGTCCGATACAGCGATATCCACTTTGAAAGTCTTCCCAATGAGCTCTGTCGCATTGGTCGTGTTAACATACAGATGTCCGGTAGTGTCGTCGAGTCTGAACAGTCCTGTGGGGTTTCCATCTGTGATCATGTAGCTGAGTCTTCCATTGAGGCCAGAGTCTAGATCATTGGCCTTGATGGTAGTGGCCAGGAATCCTGAAAGTCCATTTTGTGCAGAGCGATCGATCGGAGGATAGGTGGAGCCTTCTTCAGCACCATCCCCTAGCTCTGTCACCATCTCCCCCTTCTCTGCGTTGACAGGGACGCTCACAAAGGCTATGCCTTTCTTTGGCATTGGCTCCTTGATGACGGGGTAGTTGTCATTGACATCCTGGATCTCGATGAGTACCGTGGCAGTGCTGGTGAGGGGTGGATGCCCATGGTCTATGGCCTCCACGATGAAGGAGTAGGTGGGAGACTCCTCATAGTCCAATGACTGCTGGGCGCTGACTACTCCACTGATAGGGTGGATGGCAAAAGACGCCGTGGGAGTTCCCAGTTCATTGGACTCTCGGATGGAGTAGGACACCCTGCCGCTGAGCTCAATGTCCACATCATTAGCTTCTACCTTGAGGACCTGTAGGCCTACGGCATTGTTCTCCTTGAAGGAAGCCCTGTAGTGGGACTTGGAGAACACAGGGGCATTGTCATTCTCGTCCAACACATGGACAACTAGGTATCTAACACATGACAGTGGAGGGTCACCGTAATCCTGGGCAAGTAACGTGAGGTTATACTCCATGACCTTTTCGCGATCCAGGGTGCCATTGGTTACGATCATGTAGTTGTCGCCATGGATTTTCTTGAGGCGGAAGTGGCCTGATCCGTGCCAGATGTGGGCGTGCACATTCCCATTGTCCCCGGAGTCTGCATCAGAGACCATCACCAGTGCAAGGAACGTGTCCTCCGGTGCACCCTCTAAAACAGTTGCCACTGGGGAATCAGGAGGAGTCCAAGTTACGTGGATCCTTGGTGCATTATCATTGACGTCCCTCAGCTTGACGTGTAGTTTACAGTGAGAGGGGATGGCGTTGGGCCCAAGATCCCGAGCCTGGATGTCCACCTCATAAGAGTGTTTGTCCTCATAGTCCAGTTCGCCTTTTAAGGTCACCGCCCCACTCTGGGGGTGGACACTGAAAAGCCTCTGCACCTCAGGTGGAGCATGTTTGCTTAGAGAGTACTCAACCTCCCCATTGGCCCCTTGATCAGGGTCCGTGGCCTTGAGGTTGATGACGATAGTCCCACGGGCTGTGTCCTCAGTTAGTTCCACGGTGGGGGTGCCATCCTCAAACATGGGGCTGTTATCATTAGAGTCCAAGACTTTGACTCTGACCAGAGTACTGCCCGACCTGGGAGGGTTCCCCTTGTCCCAGGCCACCAGAGTCAACTCGAAGGAGGACTGCACCTCCCTGTCCAGCTCCTTTATCACCACCAGCTCTGCTTGCTTTGGCCCATCCGCAGTGCTCCTTACATCCAGGGCAAAGTGCTGGTTAACGGACAGTGAGTAGGTCTGCAGTCCATTGGGGCCGGCATCCGGGTCCACGGCTCGGTCCAGGGGAATCCGCATCCTCAACGTAGCCGTCTCAGAGATCTCCAATTCCTGCTTGCCACTGGGAAAGGTGGGGCTGTGGTCATTCAGGTCCATCACCTCCACCCGCACCCTCAGAAAGTGGATAGCACCACCTTTCCTGTAGAGGACACTGAAGGCCAACTCACACAGGTCCGAGCCTCGACACAGCTCCTCCCGGTCCAGCTGTCCCAGAGTGGAGAGAGTTCCGTCGCTCGCTCCGATGGAGAAAGGCAGGGCTTGACCATGCTCCACGACCTGGAAATCCTCCAATGCCTCTGTCTCGCCTCTCTGACGCAGGTCATCGACCAGATGGCCGACCCTGGTGCCCACAGGCTGCTCCTCCCAGACTCTGTACATAACAGTTAATGGGGCCGGGTCTGAACACTGGGCCCCAGAAGCAAGACACAGAACCAGCAGTAGAGCCAGCAGCATGACTGTGTGAGATATTACTGTCCTGTCCAGCATTTAAAAGGGCATGTCTAACACCCACTATAAACTACTGAGATAAGGTGGTGTAATTCTTTGCCCCTACTCTAAAATGATCTTCTTCAATTTAAATACTGATGACTGATGAAAAAAAGTTAAACCTTTTGATAGAAAATATCTCCTTTGAATATAGCCTGCTACAGTAAAATGTTGATAGTTCAATATCTGAGTTATAAATCAACAAAACATAGAATTATGTTTTTATCAGTAAAAATCATGAATCAAACTGCTCATCCACCCATATTCTTACACTTTTACAGAGCTCTGAATATCAGCACAAAATATACCAACAATTACAGCTAAATCTATCAATGAAACAATCGAATGTATTTCCTAACCAAACAGAATTCAAATGAAATTAAAGATAACCCTACATCCTTTAAATACCAACAACCTTACAACCCTTAAGTTGAGTCAGAGAACCAAATTACAAACCCTATAACTATAACTCTTGCCTCCCTCTCTTACACATACATACACTCATAGCTTACTGCATTACTCACTCACACAGCTGCTGGCTCCCAGCCTCTCGGTTCATCAGCTTGTAGCTACAAAGTAAAGTTAGGAGAACACTGAGGAAGTTTGGATCTGTGATGATACAAGCAGGGGAGGACCCAGCCAATCAGAACAGGAGGCATGGAGCATATGCAAATCTGGACTCCACAACCTAAAACAGAAAGAAAAAAAATGGGCCCTCAGGAAATTAAGCAGGAGTTGAAACAACATTTGAGTGCTTTTAAAGAAATGTGATCCTCCCGCTCTGCCCCCAGACCACATTTTGCCTTGTTCATTTTTTCCTGCAATATTCAAAAAACCATCAGAGCCTTGCATTGTGGATCTTTAACTCAGTAGTGGGCTTGAAGCTCTGCCCCTATGGGACTTTTAGCTGTAACCAGGCCTGCTCTCCACTCAGAGCTGCATGATCTACGGTCTGGGCTCGCGACAGAAATCCTAAACACTAGATAGCACTTGCTGATAAATGTGTGGGCAACTTCAAACTTGTCAGTAGAAAACGTCTTTTAGATTGTCAAATGCCCATTTTTGGATTACTTTAATGTCTTCTTTCATGTTTTGTTGTAATATGATGTGGTTTTTGTTGGGTTTCTCAGCAGTAAGCTGCAATTGTTGAGCAGTTAAAACATTTTTTATCACACATAGCTCAGTCAAGAACATAACATAACATTTTTGCTGTTGTAAAAAGTAGAAGCTATCCATACTGAAGGTCTAGCAACAATGTAGTGTATAATGCACAACTGCAATATAGATGCTAACAAACAGGGCAAGCAATCCTGATAAACAACAGACATCTTGCCAATTATATGGATCTCCACAATAGGAAAATGATAAAGGAGTGTGAAATGGCCTAATCTTAGCTCTGCATGTATATATACAAGTTGAATGTGCAACAGGAAATGATCTAATAGCCTACATAGACAAAGTTTGTTGTACTCTTTACTGTTAACACAACATGTAAAGCCTGACCAATCAACCTGATCAATCAATGTTTACTTTAATATAAATATCCTGTTTGTATTATCACAATGCTTATCAATTATTTGATGAGCTGGACCGAAGGAACCGTAGGCCTATAACCTATACCAGAAACAATAGCATGGGAGGTTTCCCTTTCAGCTTGGACATCAACAAACCTATCACTGTGCGGGCCAATAAAAGCTTTTCACAGAGTGATAACACCGGGCAGGGTGATAACTCTGGGAAAGATGATGCTGAAGATACCAGTCCCTTTCCACTGTATGTTTTCAGAGACATAGTTAAGGGTCCCCAGACCTCGTAAAAAGCCAAAAGGGGAGGCTGACTCCCCTCAGAGCGACCGTCTCTGTGCGGCCAGAGAGAGCAGAGGTCGGCCAATGCGATTAGGTTCTATCTCCTAAACAAACAGGGGATCCGTTTCACACATAAAGCTGTTCTCCTCCTATCCCCATTTTGAGAGCTGGTGGGAGTCCTTAACAGTTCTGTCTCTCTATCAAAGTATAAATACACATGCACGTTCACACACACGGGCAAACATACCACTACCCCCTCTCCTAATTAACATAACGTGTATGAAGGTGTGTTGTAACTTTCAACATTCTCAACCTCCACATCTGTGGGAGGGCATGTGGTTAGTGTGTGGTAATGATTAGCCCTATTTTTCTACAAAACAAACTTTTTGAAATGGTTTATACAAAAAAATACTGTTACCTGAAAGATAAGAATAAGAATAAGCCACCACTGGGCACAGATGTCATTTTAACGTCTAGTTTTGGTTTACACTTGATTGAGTTATCAACTAATGTGAATTCAACGTGAAATCATAAAGTGTCACCTTGTCATTGGATTTCTGTTAACAGTTGGGTGAAAAAAACGACTAAATTCCCTTAAGTTGCTAACTTTTTTCAAATCCAATCAGTTTTCCACATTATTCAACGTCATCACATATAGTTTTTTTTATTTTATTATTACGTGGAAACAACGTTGATTCAACCAGTTTTTGCCCGGTGGGAAGGCTCTGATTGGAACTGCTGTCATACTGTCAGACATAAGAGTCTTGATATTTTGCAGGCTCCATGAGAAGTCGAGCAGTCAAGAAAACCTAGAGGTGGACATAAAGCTGGACTCTTAGGACCAATTGAGAATTCATAGAGTGGAGGACATCAAGGAGAGAAAAATTTAGCAAGGTAGTGGTGTGTGTGTGTGTCTACCATCCCTGTTTAGGGTTTGTTTGCATTCCAATAACATGCACCAATGAAGCATTTCGTTCCCTACAAACAATCCTGAGCCACTTGTCATCCTCACCACTGGAGTACACACACACACACACACACACACACACACACACACACACACACACACACACACACACACACACACACACACACACACACACACACACACACACACACACACACACACACACACACACACACACACACACACACACACACCTTGCCGAGTGACCATTTGGGAAACACTGCTCTTAGGTTAAAGTCTGATCCTAAACTTTAGTATACATTACAAGCACACTAGTGGAGGCTGCTGAGGGGAGGATGCCTCATAATAATGTCTGGAATGGAGAGAATACAATGGTATCAAACACATGAAAACCATGTTTGACACCATTCCATTCACTCCATTCCGGCCATTATTATGAGCCGTCCTCCCCTCAGCAGCCTCCATTGCAGCACACATACACATTCCAGAGCAGCTACTGCTACACTGCTTTAGAATAATGCTCAATCCCCTTTTTGGCACTCAGATAATTCATCTGTCGCTAGTCAATACAGAAAAATACACAGCAGCTAAGGAGGAGGAGGAAAACATTCAGCCAAAAACACAGACAGCCTCAGGGAGTGTAACACAGTAGGGCCAGAAGGAGACGGTAACATTTGGCTCTGGCTTGAGTTGTGCTCTTCTGTTCCACAATGCAGATAAGCAGAACATGTGAAAACAACAGATCAGAGAGCATCTGATGAACTATTATCTCCCCCCTCCTTTTCCTTCCTCATCCCCCTTAAGTTGGTCTGCCAATGTAAACTGGCATCTGACAAGACTTTTCATGTGGGGGAGACTTCCTGCTGGTAGTAGTCTTGGTTGCCACATTTGTTGTGAGTGTGTGTACATCCCGTCAAGATGAACGTTTTCTTGTGTGTGTAGAGCATTTCCCCCTCACTTAAACATATACATCCATCCCTCTCGCTCCCACCGCTCACGTTGGAGACCCCCAACAGAGAGCCTCCTACACACCTTCCTTTTCATTCTCATTTTAGTGCGGACCGGTGTTGGGTATCTAATCTAAACATCATTGTGAAGTGAAAACAATAGCTGGTGATACTTGGAAAAACAGGAAAGTGAGTCGACAAAGCCAAATAGGGACACTGGGGTTCCAGGAAGAAACCAGCTATTTGAGTTGTTTACCAGATAGATAAAGGATATGGACGCTGGTAAACAAGACAACAAGGCCAAGTGCAATTTCCCTGCCTCTGTCTAGTCAAGTTTAGTAGCTGCTGGAGTCTCTACGGGAGAGGCTCCATCTGATCATAGTGATTACACACACACATAAGTGTGTGCATGCATAAGCACTCACACACTTTTCTAAAGACAGAATTACTGACTTACTGAACTGACACCTAAAGAAAACATTTTGAGTCGAGCAGAGATTTTTCACCTTACAATGTATGCCAAACAAAAAAACATTGATTTCAAAGTTTAACACACCATAGAACTCTATGCACAATGACTACTTTGAATAATTTCCACTGAACATTTTACAAAGACACATTTTACAGAAAGAACTGTGCACATACTGTGTAAATTGTTCAAAGTGGTCATTGTGCACAGAGTTCTATGGTTTGTTAAACCAGTGTTTAGTTTGGCATACATTTTAAAGTGAAAAATCTGAGTCTCAGCGTAATTTCGTTACCACGGAATTGCCCTAAAGTAGAAAGTGCAAAGTGAAAAAATAGAGAGCTTCAAAGCTAGCAGACTGGGGCAATGAAGAAAGAGAAAAGATAGCTGTAACGTGTGAGCTGAGAGTCGGGAAGCAGGTTCAGGGAGTGAATACATTTAATGAATAAACGAAACACGAACAACGCACAGACATGAAACAGAAACAATGATGCCTGGGGAAGGAACCAAAGGGAGTGACATATATAGGGTAGGTAATCAAGGAGCTGATGGAGTCCAGGTGAGTGTCATTATGCGCCGATGCGCGTAACGATGGTGACAGATATGCAACACAACGAGCTGCCTGGTGACCTGGAGGCCAGAGGGGGAGCACACGTGACAGTACCCCCTCCCCAATGCATGGCTCCAGTTGCAGGACGCTGACCAAAATGACGATCCCAGGAATCAGGAGCGGACCGGTCACCTCTGCTAAGGCGCGGGAACCTGTCGATCCAGCTGAGGCGCGGCAGCATGGCGCAGGAGAGAGCATACGTGACAGTACCCCCTCCCCGGTGCGCGGCTCCCGTCGATCCCGCTGAGGCAGGGGAACCCGTCGATCCCGCTGAGGCAGGGGAACCCGTCGATCCCGCTGAGGCAGGGGAACCCGTCGATCCCGCTGAGGCAGGGGAACCCGTCGAGACATGGGAATCCGACAAACCGGCTGAGGCCTCCCAGGTTACTCCGGTTCTGATACCCGGACCCGACATCTTCAACAGAACAAAAACACTCCCTGATGATTCCCTTTGGTGAGGTGTCATTCTGCATCATGTGCGCTGGGAGTAGGAAAGCAGGTTCAGAAAGTGAATACATTTAATGAATTAACAAATTATACCAAGAACAATGCACAGACATAAAACAGAAACAATGACACCTTGAGAAGAAACAAAAGGGAGTGACATACAGTGGGGCAAAAAAGTATTTAGTCAGCCACCAATTGTGCAAGTTCTCCCACTTAAAAAGATGAGAGAGGCCTGTAATTTTCATCATAGGTACACTTCAACTATGACAGACAAAATGAGAAAAAAAATTCCAGAAAATCACATTATTACACATTTACACATTATTAATTTATTTGCAAATTATGGTGGAAAATAAGTATTTGGTCAATAGCAAAAGTATATTTCAATACTTTGTTATATACCCTTTATTGGCAATGACAGAGGTCAAACGTTTTCAAAAGGTTTTCACACACTGTTGCTGGTATTTTGGCCCATTCCTCCATGCAGATCTCCTCTATAGCAGTGATGTTTTGGGGCTGTTGCTGGGCAACACGGACTTTCAACTCCCTCCAAAGATTTTCTATGGGGTTGAGATCTGGAGACTGGCTAGGCCACTCCAGGACCTTGAAATGCTTCTTACGAAGCCACTCCTTCATTGCACGGGCGGTGTGTTTGGGATCATTGTCATGCTGAAAGACCCAGCCACGTTTCATCTTCAATGCCCTTGCTGATGGAAGGAGGTTTTCACTCAAAATCTCACGATACATGGCCCCATTCCTTCTTTCCTTTACACGGATCAGTCGTCCTGGTCCCTTTGCAGAAAAACAGCCCCAAAGCATGATGTTTCCACCCCCATGCTTCACAGTAGGTATGGTGTTCTTTGGAAGCAAATCAGCATTCTTTGTCCTCCAAACACGACGAGTTGAGTTTTTACCAAAAAGTTATATTTTGGTTTCATCTGACCATATGACATTCTCCCAATCTTCTTCTGGATCATCCAAATGCTCTCTAGCAAACTTCAGACAGGCCTGGACATGTACTGGCTTAAGCAGGGGGACACGTCTGGCACTGCAGGATTTGAATCCCTGGCGGCGTAGTGTGTTACTGATGGTAGGCTTTGTTACTTTGGTCCCAGCTCTCTGCAGGTCATTCACTAGGTCCCCCCGTGTGGTTCTGGGATTTTTGCTCACTGTTCTTGTGATCATTTTGACCCCACGGGGTGAGATCTTGCATGGAGCCCCAGATCGAGGGAGATTATCAGTGGTCTTGTATTTCTTCCATTTCCTAATAATTGCTCCCACAGTTGATTTCTTCAAACCAAGCTGCTTACCTATTGCAGATTCAGTCTTCCCAGCCTGGTGCAGGTCTACAATTTTGTTTCTGGTGTCCTTTGACAGCTCTTTGGTCTTGGCCATAGTGGAGTTTGGAGTGTGACTGTTTGAGGTTGTGGACAGGTGTCTTTTATACTGATAACAAGTTCAAACAGGTGCCATTAATACAGGTAACGAGTGGAGGACAGAGGAGCCTCTTAAAGAAGAAGTTACAGGTCTGTGAGAGCCAGAAATCTTGCTTGTTTGTAGGTGACCAAATACTTATTTTCCACCATAATTTGCAAATAAATAAATTAAAAATCCTACAATGTGATTTTCTGGATTTTTTCCCTCATTTTGTCTGTCATAGTTGAAGGGTACCTATGATGAAAATTACAGACCTCTCTCCTCTTTTTAAGTGGGAGAACTTGCACAGTTGGTGGCTGACTAAATACATTTTTGCCCCACTGTATATAGGGCAGATAATCAAGGAGGTGATTGAGTCCAGGTGAGTGTCATTATCAGCAGATGCGCGTAACGATGGTGACAGGTGTGCGACTTAACAAGCAGCCTGGTGACCTAGAGGCCAGAGAGGGAGCACACGTGACCAAAGCAGTTTGGGGGAATGAAGAAAGAGAAAAGATAGCAGATTAGGGAAATGAAGAAAGCCAGCAGAGGGAATTATAGTGCCTTCAGAAAGTCTTCACACCCCTTGACTTTTTCATCATTCTGTTTTGTTACAGCCTGAATTTTCTTTGCCACTGGCCTGCACACAATAGCCCATAATGTCAAAGTGGAATTATTTGTACAAATAATTTAAAATGAAAAGCTGAAATGTCTTTGTTCAAAAAATATTAAAGTACTTTGTTATGGCAAGCCTAAATAAGTTCAGGAGTAAAAATGTGCTTAACAAGTCACATCATAATGGTAGATAGGTAAACAGAAAAATAAAAATCCAGACATTGAATATCCCTTTGAGCATGGTGAAGTTTTTAATTTCACTTTGGATGGTGTATGAAAACACCCAGTCACTACAAAGATACAGGCGTCCTTCCTAACTCAGTTGCAGGAGAGGAATGAAACCATTCAGGGATTTCACCATGAGGCCAATGGCAACTTTAAAAGAGTTACAGAGTTTAATGGCTGTGATAGGAGAAATCTGAGGATACAGAATAAACATATTCCAAAACATGCATCCTGTTTGCAACAAGGCACTAAAGTAATACTGCAAAAATGTGCCAAAGCAATTAGGTTTTTGCCCTGAATACAAAGGGTAATTTGGTATTTTATTAGGATCCCCATTAGCTGTTACAAAAGCAGCAGCTACTCTTCCTGTGGTCCACACAAAACATGAAAATGACATAATAGACAAGAACAGCTCAAGGACAGAACGATATCAATTTAAAAAAAGACACACATAGCCTACATATCAATACATACACACAACCTATCTAGATCAAATAGGGGAGAGGTGGTGTGAAGTGTTGCTTTATCTGTTTTTTGAAACCAGGTTTGCTGTTCATTTGAGCAATATGAGATGGCGTTCCATGCAATAATGGCTCTCTATAATACTGTAAGCTTTCTTGAATTTGTTCTGGATTTAGGGACTGTGACTAGACCTCTGGTGGGGTAAGTGTGTGTGTCAGAGCTGTGTGTAAGTTGACTATGCAAAAAAATGGACATTTCAACACATTGTTTCTTGTAAAAATAACAAGTGATGCAGTAAGTCTCTCCTCAACTCTCAGCCAAGAGAGACTGTTATTCAAAGTATTTATATCAGCCCTCTGATTACAATGAAGAGCAGAGTTTGAAATGCCATAATACATATGTTTTCTCAACAACAGGTTATGGTCAATAATATCAAACGCTGCACTGAAATCGAACAGTACAGCTCCCACAATCTTCTTATTATAAATGTATTTCAACCAATCATCAGTAATTTGTCTGTTGAGTGCCCCTCTATAAGCATGCTGAAAGTCTGCTTTTAATTTCATTAGAGAAGTAGCATTGTATTTGGTCAAACACCATTTTTCTCAACAGTTTGCTAAGAGCTGCAAGCTGATAGGTCTGCTGTTAGAACCAGTAAAGGCCGCTTTACCACTCTTGGGTAGCGGAATGACTTTGGCTTCCCTCCAGGAGTGAGGACCAAGACTTTCCTCTAGGCTCAGATTAAAGATATGACAGATAGGAGTGGCTATAGAGTCAGCTACCATCCTCAGTAGCTTTCCCTCTAAGTTGTCAATGCAATGAAGTTTGTCATTATTGATCGATAACAAAAAAAGTTCCACCTCTCCCACACTAAACTTGCAATGCTTGTCTTTCATTATTAGCTTTTGCATGCATGAGTATAATGGCTCACTGTTCGTTGTTGGCATTTCCTGCCTCATTTGCCAATGAAGTAATCATTCAAATAATTGGCAACATCAAATGGTTTTATGATGAATAAGCCATCTGATCAATGGTGGAAAAAGTACCCAATAGTAATGCTTGAGTAAAAGTAAAGATACCTTAATAGAAAATGACTCAAGTAAAAGTGAAAGTCACCCAGTAAGAAACTACTTGAGTAAAAGTATTTGTTTTTACAAATACTTGAGTATCAAAAGTAAATGTAATTGCTAAAAAATACTTAAGTATCAAAAGTAAAAGTATAAATTATTTCAAATTCCTTATATTAACCAAATCAAACGGGACAAATTTCATGTTCTATTAATTTACAGATAGCCAGGGGCACACTCCAACATTCAGACATACTTTACAGATGAAGCATTTGTGTTTAGTGAGTCTGCCAGATCAGAGGCAGTAGGGATGACCAGGGATGTTCTCTTGATAAGTGAATCGGACCAAAATGTAACGAATACTTTTGGGGGTCAGGGAAAATGTATTTAAAAGTACATTATTTTCTTTAGGAATGTAGTGAAGTAAAAGTAAAAGTTGTCAAAAATATGAATAGTAAAGTAAAGTACAGATACCCATCAAAACTACTTAAGTAGTACTTTAAAGTATTTTTTACTTAAAGTATGTTACACCACTGCATCTGAGTCAATGAAAGATGGAGTTGAATGTGTCTTTCTGCCCATCATTTCATTTCAAGTACAACAAAGTTTTTTTCCCACAATTCCTTACAGTGGGTATGGAAAGTCACCACCCCCTTTCAAAATGTTTACATTTTGTTGCCTTACAGCCTAAAATAAAAACACAAAATCAGACTTTTTCTGTCTTTATTTACATACAGTAACCCACAATATCCAAGTGAAAAAATATATATAATTACAGCCATGCTTGAATTACAGCCATGAGTGTCTTTAAGTATGTCTCTACTAACTTTGCATACCTAGACTGTCCAATATTTGCCCATTCTTCCTTGCAGAATTGTTCAAACTCAGTAAAATTGCATAGTGACCACTCAAGGACTGCGCTCTTCAAGTCATTCCACAGATTCTCAATGGTATTTAGATCAAGGCTTTGACTAGGCCACTCAAGGACATTCTCCTTCTTGTCCTTCAGACACTGTATGGTTGCTTTGGCGGTGTACTTTGGGTCATTGTAATGTTGAAACATGACCCATCTTTCCGTTTTCAAATTACTGGCAGAAGGCTGCAGGTTCTCCTCAAGAATATGTAGGTATTTTGCACTGTCCATTTTCCCTTCTATCCTGACAATTTTCTCTCCCGTCCCAGCTGAAGAGAAACACCCCCCACAACAGGATGCTGCCAACCCTGTACTTTACTGTAGGCATGGTGTTCTTTGGGTGGAAAGATGTATTGGGTTTTTGCCAGACATATCATTTTGTGTCCAGGCCAAAAAGTTCCAAAAAGACCACAGCACCTTTTGCCACTTGACCTCGGAATCTATAATGTGCCTTTTGGCAAAGCTCAAATGAGACTTGATGTGGCTTTTTTGAGGAGTGTTTTTTTTCACCCTCCCTATAAAGGCCAGATTTATGGAGCACTTGTGATATTGTGGTCATGCACACATTGCCATTGTCTTTGCCATAAAGGCTTGAAGCTCCTTCAAAGTCGCCAGTCGCCTGATCTGCCTGTAGTGGATTCTTTGCTTTGAATTGCACTACTAAGCAGTGGATTCTTTGCTTTGAATTGCACTACTAAGCAGTGGATTCTTTGCTTTGAATTGCACTACTAAGCAGTGGATTCTTTGCTTTGAATTGCACTACTAAGCAGTGGATTCTTTGCTTTGAATTGCACTACTAAGCAGTGGATTCTTTGCTTTGAATTGCACTACTAAGCAGTGGATTCTTTGCTTTGAATTGCACTACTAAGCAGTGGATTCTTTGCTTTGAATTGCACTACTAAGCAGTGGATTCTTTGCTTTGAATTGCACTACTAAGCAGTGGATTCTTTGCTTTGAATTGCACTACTAAGCAGTGGATTCTTTGCTTTGAATTGCACTACTAAGCAGTGGATTCTTTGCTTTGAATTGCACTACTAAGCAGTGGATTCTTTGCTTTGAATTGCACTACTAAGCAGTGGATTCTTTGCTTTGAATTGCACTACTAAGCAGTGGATTCTTTGCTTTGAATTGCACTACTAAGCAGTGGATTCTTTGCTTTGAATTGCACTACTAAGCAGTGGATTCTTTGCTTTGAATTGCACTACTAAGCAGTGGATTCTTTGCTTTGAATTGCACTACTAAGCAGTGGATTCTTTGCTTTGAATTGCACTACTAAGCAGTGGATTCTTTGCTTTGAATTGCACTACTAAGCAGTGGATTCTTTGCTTTGAATTGCACTACTAAGCAGTGGATTCTTTGCTTTGAATTGCACTACTAAGCAGTGGATTCTTTGCTTTGAATTGCACTACTAAGCAGTGGATTCCTCTATGTACATCTGTTTTATTCTGAACTATACCTCAGCAAGTTTGCAATTGTAATTCTAAGGGGGAGGGTCACTAATCCAAATAGGGTATTTTACTGTTTTAATATTTATAAAGATGTTTTTTCACTTGGTAATTGTGGGTTACCGTGTGTAAATAAAGTTGGGAAACGTATCATTTGATGTGTTTTCAATTCAGGCTGCAATGTAACAGAAGGTGAACAGTTTGAAAGGGAGTGGTGACTCTCAATATCCACTGTATATCATTGATCTATGCTTCACAATACTGTTTTTTTAACAGTGAGTTTTTTAACAGGTGCATGTTTATCAATAATTGGAAGAAGCAATTTCATAAATCAATCAAGTGCAGCGTCTGGATGCTAATTATGGATCACATCAGACCAACATATATTTTTTATATTATCCAGATAAGAGTCACAGCAAAATCTTTTGTATACACTATTTTAGGCCCAGCTTTTGTAACTTTGGCTGTCCTGGATATAGCCACTATATTGTGATCACTGCATCCAATGGGTACGGACACAGCTTTAGAACAAAGTCTACAGTATTAGTAGAAATGTTATCAATACATTTGAATGATCTTGTTCCTGGAGTGTTTGTAAACACCCTGGTAAATTGATGAATAACCTGAACCAGATTACAGGCATTGGTTAAAGTGAGAAGCTTCCTCTTGAGCTGACAGCTTGATGAAAACCAGTCAATATTCAGGTCCCCGAGAAAGTAGACCTCTCTGTTTACATCACATACACTATCAAGCATTTCACACATATTATTTAGATACTGATTGTTAGCACTTAGTGGCCTATAGCAACACCCCAAAAGAAAAGGCTTTAGATGTGCAAAGTGAACCTGCAACCACAATACTTCAATAACACTTGACATAAGATCATCTCTAAGCAATAAAGGGATATGGCTCTGAATATATAAAGCAACACCTCTCCCATAAGCATTTCTGTCTCTTCTATAGATGTTATGTCCTTGTATTGCTACTGCTGTATCATCAAATACAGCAGAATTAGAATTATCTAAGTGAGTCTCAGAAATGAGTAATATTGTAAGGACCAACGCTGGGAGACGAGAAGCAAATACAGGGAGTGAACATTTAATTAATAAACAGACATGAAACAGGACAGCGTCTGGACATGAAAAACATAACATTAATGCTGACACTGGGATGAAACAGAGGAACAGACAGATATAGAGAAGGCAATCAAAACATGAAAGAGTACAGGTGAGTCCAATGAAGCGCTGATTCACGTAACAAAGGTGACATGTGTGCGTCATGATGGGCAGCCTGGTGCCATCGAGTGCCAGGGAGGGGGAGCGGGAGCGGGTGTGACAGTACCCCCCCCCCCCCCTCTAGGGGCGTGGGAGCCTGACGAACCGGCTGAGGCGTGGGAGCCTGATGATCCGGCTGAGGCCTGAAAGCCTGACGATCCTGCTGAAGCGTGCTTGGCATAAGGCTGAGGATGAGGCATAAAATGGAGCGGGGAGCCTGCCGAGCCAACCGAGGCAAGGAAACCTCTCGAGCCAGCTAAGGCGTGGAAACCCGACGAGCCAACTGAGGCATGGAAGCCCGACGAGCCAGCTAAGGCATGGAAGCCCGACGAGCCAGCTAAGGCATGGAAGCCCGACGAGCCAGCTAAGGAATGGAAGCCCGATGAGCCAGCTAAGGCATGGAAGCCCGACGAGCCAGCTTAAGGCATGGAAGCCCGACGAGCCAGCTAAGGCATGGAAGCCCGACGAGCCAGCTAAGGCATGGAAGCCCGACGAGCCAGCTAAGGAATGGAAGCCCGACGAGCCAGCTGAGGCACCCCCGGTTCCATCGGCAGCGGCACCCGGACCCGATGTCACCAACAAAAACAAAAAACAAAAGCTCCCTGATGCTCCAAATTGTGGTGTCAGCATTCTGTGAGGACCAACGCTGGGAGACGCGAAACAAGTACAGGCAGTGAACATTTAATTAATAAACAGGCATGAAACAGGACAGGATAGACAGATATAGGGATGGCATTCAGCAGTCCATTAATCTGTTGGTGTCTGTAAGTGTGTGTGTGGGGCAAATCCAATACAACACATTACTGAGTATCACTCAACATATTTTCAAGCATATTGGTTGCTGCATCATGTTATAGGTATTGTTGTAATCATTAAGGACTGGGGAATTTTTCAGGATAAAAACTAAACAGAATGGAGCTAAGCACAGGCAAAATCCTAGAGGAAAACCTGGTTCAGTCTGCTTTCCACCAGACACTGGGAGATGTATTCCCCTTTCAGCAAGACAATAACCTAAAACACAAAGCCAAATATACACTGGAGTTGCTTACCAAGAATATAGATATTCCTGAGTGGCTGAGCAACAGTTTTTACTTAAATATACTTGAAGATCTATCGCAAAACCTGAAAATTGTTGTCTAGCAGTGATCAACAACCAATCTCAGAGATTGAATCATTTTTAAAAGAGTAATGGGTAAATGTTATACTTTCCAGGTGTGGAAAGCTCTTAGAGACTTACCCAGAAAGACTCACAGCTGTAATCTCTGACAAAGGTGTTTCTACAAAGTACAGACTCAGGGGTGTGAATACTTATGTAAATGAGTTTATTCTGTATTTAATTTTCACTAAATGTACTAACATTTATAAAAACTTGTTTTCACTTTGTCATTATGGGGTATTGTGTATAGATGATTGAGAAAAAATGTATAGGACAATAGGGAAGTATTGGGTGCTGACTGCACTCACTCTGCACTCTGAATGGGAGTGGAGGGTCAAAGGAAGAGCTTCTCTAAATGTAGCCTGAAGGTGACCCCTTAACTGGACACAACATGTTTATATATTGAGGGCTGTGCCTGGTGACTGTTACAGTTTTTTACAATCACTCTGGCACTAATTTTGGAACCTTGATGTCATTTTTCAAAACTCTAGAGACAAAACTCACAACCAATGATCAAAATGCAAATTGTTCAAAACTCTAACACTTTTTCCAATTGCTTGGATACAATACACATAAAGCTAAGATCATTTGATCATTGAACTAAAATCACCTGTTCAAAATGACACAACTTGACATCAAGGTATTACCATTTCAAAATGCAATTCACACATTACATCTGAAATGACTGTCTATTCATTTCATTACAATGATCTATCAATTGATGCAACTGCTCAAAATGATAAGTAACTGTTGCATTACTCTTAATGCAGAGTTTTATGGAAACTGACAAACAATATTCCATGTTTAGATCATGAAAGTTTCAGGATAACGAGATCCATTGACATCAATTACGGTGGAACATGAACCAATTGGACTACATTATCTATGGATGTTATAGTTCATCATCATTCTTTATCAGACGATGTTTCTATGGTTCCATGTACCACTTTTCCAGACCATGGTTTCAGATTTGACATTACTGTACACTCACCGGCCACTTTATTAGGTACACCTATCTAGTACTGGGTAGGACCCACTTTTGCTTCCACAACAGCCTGAATTATTCATGGTGTTGTATGGTAAGAGATGCCATTCTGCACACCACTGTTTTAAACAGCTGTTATTTGAGGATTTGTGGCCTTTCTGTTAGCTTGAATGAGTCTGGACATTCTCCTCTGACCTCTCTCATTAACAAGGTGTTTTTGCCCACAGAACTGCTGCTCACTGAATGTGTTTTGTTTATCGCACCATTCTCTGAAAACTCTAGAGACTGTAGTGCGCAAAAATCCCAGGAGGGCAGCTGTTTCTGAGATGCTGGAATCACCATGTGTGGTATCAACAATCATACCACGGTCAAAGTTGCTTAGATTACTCATCTTGCCTGTTCTAATGTTTGGTCGAACAACATCTAAAGATAACTACCCTATATACTCTATATATTGAGTTGCAGGCAGCCACATGATTCACTGTTCGAATGTAACCTTTCTTGATGAGCTAAATCAGGTCTGTAGAGCAGATGGCATGACCTATGTCATTGTGTGGGATAATGTCAGGTTCCACCATTCTCAAATGGTGCAAGCATGGTTTCAGGCCCAACCACAATTTACCACCCTGTACTTACCCCATACTCTCCTTTTAACCCAATAGGAATTTTTCTCCACATGGAGGTGGAAGGTATATTGTAGGCACCCTCATGAACAAGCCGCCCTTCTCCAGGCCATGGAATGATGCACTCAATGACATCACGGCAGACCAGGGTCAGGCCTGGATTCGCCATGCCCGAAGATTCTTCCTAAGATGTTTGGCTAATGAAAACATCCATTGTGATGTGGATGAGAACCTGTGGCCAAATCCACAAGACAGGTTTGATGGAAATATAGTACAGTAATCAATCCTTTGTTTTGCTTTTTACAGTAAGCCAGGTGAGGAACACTGCAGTGATGTTTTACAGTAAGCCAGGTGAGGAACACTGCAGTGATGTTTTACAGTAAGCCAGGTGAGGAACACTGCAGTGATGTTTTACAGTAAGCCAGGTGAGGAACACTGCAGTGATGTTTTACAGTAAGCCAGGTGAGGAACACTGCAGTGATGTTTTACAGTAAGCCAGGTGAGGAACACTGCAGTGATGTTTTACAGTAAGCCAGGTGAGGAACACTGCAGTGATGTTTTACAGTAAGCCAGGTGAGGAACACTGCAGTGATGTTTTACAGTAAGCCAGGTGAGGAACACTGCAGTGATGTTTTACAGTAAACCAGGTGAGGAACACTGCAGTGATGTTTTACAGTAAGCCAGGTGAGGAACACTGCAGTGATGTTTTACAGTAAGCCAGGTGAGGAACACTGCAGTGATGTTTTACAGTAAGCCAGGTGAGGAACAATGCATCTGACGTTTTACTGTAGTTTTTTTTGTTTTTTTGTAGCTAATTATTTTTGCTTTGATTCAAAGAAACCTACGTTGTGATTTTATTGCATTTCATCAATAAATTTCATATTTTGTTCAATGATTCCACTGTGTCTATAGTTTTCTCTCTACTAGTCCTTCTACATTGATGTATTTACATGTAGTAGCATAATGAAACATGTATCACATATTTTGTACTACAATATTTAATGATTGTACGGACAACTACACAGTGAAACTATCGGTATCTTGTGTGTGGGTGATCGAAATGAATGTTCCGATGGTATTTCATGATAAATTAGTTATTTGAACCAATGATTCTGCAAGTGTAAGGTTTCTTTAAAGATATGAATGCACAATGCAATGTTTTGAACATTGGGCAGCCTGTTTTACAAGTGATGACTGTTTTGAGTTTTGTGTCCAGAGTTTTGAAAAATGACCACAAGGTTCTGAAATTAGTGCCAAAGTGATTGTAAAAAACTGTCATACTAACTTCTTTGGGGAATCATGTTTTATTTGTGAATTCATGCAACATACTGGACATAATGTCAGCATGATTGACAAAGTCGAGCAATTTCTCTCATCTCTAGTTAAAGATGTATATTGAGCATCCATTCAAATGTGCGATTCAAGGCTATTGTGTGTGTGTGTGTGTGTGTGTGTGTGTGTGTGTGTGTGTGTGTGTGTGTGTGTGTGTGTGTGTGTGTGTGTGTGTGTGGGAGGGGAGGGGGGGGGGGTTGCAGAGGAGTTTGAGGAGTTTCAAAAAGAAATCTCCCTCTCCGTTCCTACTGAACACCACTGCTGGTTTGGAGTGTGGCTAGATTCTACCAATATGACTGGAAGTCAGAGAGATTCGGTTTTCCTATTCTTTTTCTAAGTGCCTCTTTCACGCCCCTCGTGACCACCCACTAGTTTTCCCAGCTTTTTGTGGGATGTGGTGATTTTGTGACCTCGTTTCTGTATCAGAGTAGCTCCTCATTTTTCACTGATGATACAGTGTGTACCAATACAGATATAACACTTGTGATAAATGTTGTTTTGTATGAAACATGTTAAATTGGGAAGAGGAATTTAGTCTACCTCAAGACTACATCTCCTTGCATCCTTGAACCAGCAAGTGTGTGCATGCAAGTGTGTGCATGTAAATGTGTGCGTGCATGTGTATTTTTGTAGTCCAGCTGAGTGTGTGTGTGGTTGTCACCCTGTGTGACACCCAGTAAAGGCAGGAACAACTCAGGACAGGGAGACCTAGAGAGGTCTAACGCACTTAGAAAAATAATAGGAAAACCGAATCTCTCTGACTTCCAGTCATATTGGTGGAATCTAGCCACACTCCAAACCAGCAGTGGTATTCAGTAGGAATGGAGAGGGAGAAAATGTTTTGAAACTCCTCAAACTCCTCTCCAACCCCCCACCCCACCTCCCACCACCCCCCTCCCACACACACAATAGCCTTGAATCGCACATTTGAATGGATACACAATATACATCTTTAACTAGAGATGAGAGAAATTGCTCGACTTTGTCAATCATGCTGACATTATGTCCAGTATGTTGCATGAATTCACAAATAAAACATGATTCCCCAAAGAAGTTAGTATTAACAGTCACCCCTTACAGCCCTCAATATAAGGGGTCACCTCCAGGCTACATTTAGAGAAGCTCTTCCTTTGACCCTCCACTCCCATTCAGAGTGCAGAGTGAGTGCAGTCAGCACCCAATACTTTCCTATTGTCCTGCTAAGGCCCCATGATTACAAGACCAGGAACTCTTCTAAACATCCACACACACAGTTAAGTAGTCCTACCTGGCTCAGCCTACTCAGACAAGTGAGGTTGTGTGTGTGTGTGTGTGTGTGTGTGTGTGTGTGTGTGTGTGTGTGTGTGTGTGTGTGTGTGTGTGTGTGTGTGTGTGTGTGTGTGTGTGTGTGTGTGTGTGTGTGTGTGTGTGTGTGTGTGTGAGTGTTGGGGTGTGTTGGGGTGTGTGTGTGTGTGTGTGTGTGTGTGTGTGTGTGTGTGTGTGTGTGTGTGTGTGTGTGTGTGTGTGTGTGTGTGTGTGAGTGTTGGGGTGTGTTGGGGTGTGTGTGTGTGTGTGTGTGTGTGTGTGTGTGTGTGTGTGTGTGTGTGTGTGTGTGTGTGTGTGTGTGTGTGTGTGTGTGTGTGTGTGTGTGTGTGACGGGATAGAGGTTGTATGGCAGTGATCATTGTGACAGGATGGAGGTTGTATGACACCACTCCCCAGAGAGGATGCAGGTGTGGAAAAGATTGTGTCACTCATCCGCTATATTAACATATTTCTTAACCTAAATCTGAGTCTGTACGCTTACCAACACATGCACACTGTACAACAGACTCAAGATATCTATTCCGTTTGTTCTGAAATTCATGCAAGGTAGTGACAGTACACCTTTCCCACAACGACCTGTTTAACCACTATCCCTAACACATTCTGCCCAACCCAACCACACATGACCAATCCCCAAGCTAAACTCTTAGCTTCCTTAGTGATTCTTCCACCCTAAGCCTTAAGCCTATTGGATAGCTAGCCTATAGACAACAACAACAGGCAATGACACAGCCCGTTTACACCCAAACACTCAGCGTTCTGAACCCACTAACCCTTCGACCATTGTCCCACTGCCTTTGTTAGAACCTGGAGCTGTTTGTTGACATAGCTCCAACCCTCCTTGAGTCCCACTCTACCCCTGTCCTCCCCCCAATTACCCTGTCCTCCCTCGTTCAACCTTTCTGCCCCCTCTCTCCTCACCATCTCCTTGCATCCTTGAACCAGCTTCCTGCCACAGGAAGAAGCTAAATCCCATCTGGTGGTCAGTGCCAGAAACAGGCTTCCTGGAGCCGGGATGGTGGTGTTGAAACACCAATGTCAGTTACAGGAGAGAGAGAGAGGTGAGGAGAGGGGAGAGAATGTTGTGGCCATGCACTAATAAGATAGCAGGGACATCCACAGGTTTTCTTTACTTGTCCCATTATCCCAACTGTTACACGGAGAAGATTGTTGCTGTTTTCGTTCTCATGCTTGCTAGCAGTAGCCACAGCAGCCATTATGGAATGACACCTCACATTGAACAACAACGGGGCTGATTGGCTGACACAGCCATTCCAGTTGCAAGTGTAAGGTCTGAATCTATTCTGGCTAGAGAAGCACTCTGCTTTGTCTCAGATGTCAACCCATCAGCATTCTTCAAATTCATATCAGCTGTTAGTGCAGTGGTCACAGACAAGGTGCAGTAGTCACAGACAAGGTTCAGTGGTCACCTGCAGGCCGCAGTGCTCACCGGCAGGGTGAAGTGATCAACGGCAGGGTGAAGTGGTCACTTTCCTTTCCCAATGATTTAACAGCCTTGTAAGAGTTTTCCCTGGCCTCCTTCAAACCCATAGTGTTGATGACACTATATCACTCAGTGAGAACAAAGGCTACTAAATGTCTTATTTTTTTATGATGGTTATGCAGCATGGGCACTCTTTGGTGTTTACACCAACTCTTGTCTATTAATTATGATAAGGAGGAGCTGATTAGGATTGGGTGGAATTTTAACACAGACTATCCACCCCCATCCTCTGCTACTGTGGAACCCTGTCATAGGGCCAAATTCTACATTGAAACACACTTGCGTTAAGTCATACATTGATGTCAATGAAGGACTTGCACGACAGTCTGAGTTGCGCGCGCAGTCTCAATTTAAAACTCGGCCATTGACAGTAAACACTTTTTCCATTGTCTTTTTACCTGGGGGTCAACACTTCCTTTCTGGCTTCCACTGTGGTGATTTAGACAGAAACCAGGCCTTAAAGACAGTAAACACTAGACACTGATCCAGTTGGCTTCGAGCCCCGATGCAACGATAAGGAAGGGAAGTTTCCCCTTACAGAGACTGACTGACTTCCGCTGACCTGGATACACCATCCAGCTATCATGCAGTATGGAGATGGAACATTCCAAACAGACTCATTTTGGTCTGACTAACATATAAGTGCGAATGTTCCGTGAAACGAGAAACCAGAGACCTTCAGACGTTCTCTGACAATGTGTTTGGAAAATAATTAAGGGGAGGGTACGAGGAATCAAGGGAAGAAAATTGACAATGAGCCCATCACAACTTTGTGTGGATGTGTCAAACATAGACCTACTGTAACTGTGCAGCAATGTCATTTCTACAACAAGTATCATTGCTGTAATTCCTTAATAATGGGATGTGATTGCATGTGTACAATGACATAGTGGCCTATTGAAAGAAAGAAAAGTTATAGTTATAGTGGTTTTACCTTGGCGGGAGTGTCTGGTGGGGGGAGAAGTTCAGTTGGCCTGAGAATGACAGGAAGCTACAATTAACCCCAGGAGCAATGCTACTTCCACACACGACAGACACGTATAGCCTAAACTTCCTTGGGTTATTCAAGTTACAAGCTGCAAAAAAATCACTGTTAATTAATGATGCACTGACACTTCATTGAAGTGTTTGGCACTGGCACATGGCATGTACCAATATCTCAAAATGGCTTCCTCCCTCGCATGTCCTCTCCCTTAGTACATAGGTCCTGTTCACAGTGAATCCTTGAGTTCAATTCTAGGCTGAGCATTCCACTGGCAGCATCAGGTTGATTCGATGACAATAGCGAAATCACAGACAGCACAAACAGATGCATTCTTCACATGCCTACACTTGACACAAAAATGACACAAAAAAAACATGTATAAACAGTGACTATGAATAAAGATACATGTCCAAGTCTCTAGAAGGAATTCTTTCTTTGTTGTCAGTCAACCTTGAGTTTTATCTGCATTTGATTAGCAATTCCTTCACGGAGCTGTTGAGGGCATATCAGGACCCGAGGCTCATCCCGAGTTTACTGTGAATGGCTCACAGGACTTCAGAGGAGAAGGAAGCTCCACAGATTTTCTCCATGCTGGCACACAATACAAACATTTTTATCTCTTTTTCCTCTCTCTAACTTCATCTTTCGTCATGGTTAGGTTGTTTAAGGAAAGAAAAATATGGGTTTACCAGTCTCTTGTGGAGGCAATAGTTCAGACGACAGTTAGCATATTAAGTGCTTTTGGCAAGCTAAACTATTGACCTGTGAAAGCTGCCCATTGGAATTTTGCTAAGCTATAAACAGGGAATCAATAGGGCTAGTGTGATGCGCAAACAGTATCAATGAGAATTGAATTCAGCTTAGAATAGAATACTTGTAGCTTAGATCATGAGCTTTAGTGTGTGTGTGTGTTTATGTAGGCCAGTGTGAGCCAGCTGTGGAACACTTTGTGTGGAAAAGCTTAAATTCAGACAGGAAGTTCATTGGCACAGACATCTTTTTACCCACAGTTCTAAGGGACAATAAAAGCTAATGTGGCATCAGTTATGGGGTAACCACCACAGCATCTGTGCACCACACTATGTTCCTGGACAAACCAGTACACAACGGTAGACTAAGGGAGCTTCCAAACCGATCAAAATGATGCATCGTAAACTCAGGAAAACCAATGGTGTTCAAAGACAGCCAATGGTGTTCAATGACAGCCATGCGTTGTGGCAATGCAAAGGTGCACAGAATGGGATGCACTACATTTCCGTGGAAGGATTTCTATTTTTGACGCAGCATATCCTGGCTACGAAGCTGTCAACCAATTCAAAAGGAACAGCATGAGGTTGCTCCCGCCTCATTTTCCATCACTCCACCACACCCCTGAAAGCACTCAGCAGACAACTATGCATCAGAGGTGGTGTGAAGCCACCCCAATGCACACACACTTGGCTCTAGCACAGGCTGGAATAGTCAGTCAAAAACCTGTCAATCTAAAACACCAAGTCCAGTAAGACAGAAGACGAGAGTTAGCCACAGCTTATGAATCCATCAGTAACCACTTCACCAAGTCAAACTAACCACCACACACTACTGTCATCTTAATCGTCTGTTGGACTTTCTTTAAGTAGACCCACACTGGAAGCCACCCACTGGCCCTCCTGGAAGATGAAACTGTGGGTGAGGAGGGGTTTGCTCCTCCCCTGGTGAATCATTTAATACATTTGTCTGGGAATGTGTTTTCTAACATTAATGCAGGCATGATGCATTCCACAACATTTATTCCGTGCAGAAGAGAACTGGAAACCATACTGTTTCCATAGTCCCTAAACATCTAGCACAGGGATATCCAACCCTCCGCTCAAGGATCCAACCCTGTTCTAAACACACCTGACCATACTAGCACCTGCTCATCAGGACTTGATTAGACTATATAGAAATCTGCACATCTATTATCTCTTCAAGAGTAGGGGGGCCACCACAGATCTGGGGTGCCATTTAATAGATTTAAAAACCTCCAGAAGGATACAGGTGGAGATTAAGTATGTATCATAGTCCAGTTGCATACAAACGTACCCACTCCTCCTGCCACTCCTCTCTGATGCTTCTCATGCTGCTCTATTATGGTATGGATTCTATGCACGTTTCCATAGCAGCGGAATGGAAGTGTTACTTTCATTATTGTGAATTGTTAGACACTACTGCGCTGTTGGAGCACAAGTATTTCGCTACACCCGCAATAACATCTGCTAAATATGTGTATGCAACCAATCCAATTTGATTTGATCATGAAGGATATTTGGAATCATTCCACAGTGTACAGTAGGACTCTGGGATAGTAGTACCATTTTATGTATATGAGTCGTACTACTCTACTGTAAACACTATCCAGATGGGGCAGAAACGTTTGAGCCCCTCTTTCATCCTAAATTGAATCCCCCAACTCCAATTATGTCTTTAAAGCAACCAGATGCTGTTCTGTCTGTGGTTATAGTCCTTTCCCAAAACAGATTTTCCCCACATGACAAGCTGGTAAAGCTGAAGGCTTGGGGGAGCCCAAACACAGAAGTATCCCATATGTGCATTGGTCTCAAATGAATGTTTACAATTTAAAATACTGATTGTCAAGTCTACACAACTTCAATGCAAATAGAATCAACGTGTTTAATATTGTTAAAGGTGCTTTATTTATGCAGATAACATTTAAATACATATTTTTTTATTCAAAAGTATTCCAGTATTTTAGTTGAGCGCAATTGAGCATCTCACATTCATATTCAAATTCACAGATGTGGAAAGGAGGGTGGGATTGGGGTGGGTGGAGAGAGGGATAGTAGCTCTTCTATGTGATAAAAAAAAAAACGAACAATGCTGCAATTGTACATTTAAAATTCGTAATATGAATATATTGGTTAACACTTTACTTTAAGTGCACATTAATTAATATGTAACTAAATAGTAATAAATGTATTTATAACATAGTTACATGTCACTACTAATTACAATGTAATAAGGTGTTATTTGTGTTATTACACAAGTGTAACAAGGATGTGTAATTACAAATCTACTCGGAGGTTATTCCACATGTGTAATTACGCATGATTGATGTATGTGTAATTACAAGAGGTCTAGTTCCAAATGTAACTAACATGTTAGTCTCCTGTGTAGCACCATGTTAACAATGCAGCCTATTGTGTAACCTTGTTACACGTAACTACATAAGTCACTACCACCTAAATAAGCTAGGCTAGGACTCCGTCAGCTGTTGTAACAATGCAAACCCTATCATTAATTACAGCTTGTTATCTTATTTCCATATTATTATATTATCTAGCCGGAGCGCCTATTCGGAACGCCATCAACTGGGCAAAATGATATATTATGCATGTAACTATAATGTACCTACCCAGGAGCAAGCAACTTTAATATAAAGAAACACACATAATGGTATAACCTTTGTAGATATATGTAACTAGACAAGTCAGTTAAGAACAAATTATTATTTACAATGAAAGCCTTGGAAGAGGGGGTTAATGGCCTTGTTCAGGGGCAGAAGGACAGATTTTTACCTAGTTAGCTCGGGGACTTGATCAAGCAACCTTTCGGTTACTGGCCCAACGCGCTAACCACTAGGCTAGCTGCTACGTAAGTGCTTTGAAGGGAATTTAAGAGTTTATTTCTCTGGTTTCAAAGGTGTTACGTAATTGAAACGTTGTTCAAAATAATATAATCTATAACGTTAAAGTAGGTACTCTTGAGCAAGCAGCTTCAAGTAAAGTGAGACACAGTAGGGCCAACCTTTTTATTACAATCATTGGGAAAATACACTTCAATGTAGAATAACTTGTTACAGCACCTATTAGTAAACAAAGTAAAAACAGTCTGTTTCAAATTCCCTTCAGTCCAATTACATCTGGGGTCCTAGTCAGAACAAATACAAAAGTCTTTATTGTTCATACCCTCTGACACAACTGATCGAACCAGGATTTAAAAATATAGTGGCTACTTCAGCACTGCCACCCGTCTTCCCACCAACACTTGAAAACAATGGAGACGAACAATGGTAAACCAAAAAACTAAAAGTAGTTGACCTTTTAAAAATGCACAGTGACAAGGAAAAGCTTAAAAAAATACAAAAATAAACGACACAATTATCTTCTGCTAATTTCAGGAGAATATTTTTGCAAGATGTGTTTACAATGTACTTTCAATGCAATTACATAATTCACAGAATATATCCAAATGTTAATTATTACAATGTTACAAAGAAAAGTATCGTAACTACAATGTTTCTACAAAGGAACAAGCAACGTAACGTAAAGTGAAACACATTGTGTGTTACTCATGTAATTACTATGTTACAATTTAGGCAGACACCCAATAAAGCACTTGCATTTGTGATCAATGGGAATCCATCTCAACCTATAAGTGTAATTACAGTATACTTTCAATGCAATAACATATTTCACAGGATACATCAAAATGTCAGTTATTACAATGTTGTTATAAAGAAAAGTATTGTAAATCATGTTTTTATGCAGGAACAAGCAACTCAATGTAAAGTGACACCCATTTGATTTATTCTCTATGTTACGTGTTTTTGATTGTAGTAGGTGAAGTTTGGTAAGACACTGAGGGTTGGTGCTTAGCCTGTTGATAGGACAGTGATATGTTTGGAAGTAATGGAATCAAGAGTCTCCCGTTTCATGTGATATACATTGTTACATGGAGTGACCCAAACAGATAGCAACCAAACATGCTTATAACCCGGTCAAAATAATGAAACATTCATTTGCTGTAGGATGGTTGTCCCAAAGACATCGCATTGGTTGATATAAATGAAAAGTTGAGATTGCTGTTTTTGGCAAATTAGAGCTTGCAGGGGATGCTTGCATTTAAAGGGCCGGTATTGACCGCTATTTAAATTGACACAGCAAAATACCTGGCACCGGGTACTCCCGGTTACATTTCCTCTAGGGGGTGCATACAAAGACTGAAAGATCTTACAGCTGATATTCTACTCGGATGTCTTTGAAGAGTTGAGAGAGCACTCCTTTCTTATTTTCTTAAACATTTTTTGGTCCGATTTCCCTTTAGCCTCCAAATCTGCCCCTTTATTGTCTGCCACCCTCTTTCAATGTGTTGTGTGTGACATCCTGTGTGAGGATTCACAAAGTTGTTTGTGTGGTTGACTGTCTACAGAGACCTGACATACGCTCTCCAGCAGTCACTCAGAATGGTGGAACCTCTTCGCACATGTCGTCTGATGATAGGGATTAAGGTTTCCTGTGAGCGGTTTTACACCATTTTAAGAACTGTGCGCAGTCTGTTGTGTTTGACCTCCATCATCCCAAACACCAAACCCCGTCTTCTCCACGTTTGTCCCATCCTTCCACGGTTGTACTGAAAGATAGGAACAAGTGCATATGGTTATTTTGCGACAGGGAGTTGGCCGGTGGTTCGTCGCGCCTTGGAATGGCAGGGATCTGTAACTCCATGGGAACTAGCTTAATGTCACTTATGACACAAGCTCAGGTCTGATGGGTGAAGTTGTATAATGTTGAAACATGATCCTGGGAAACATCACTGAGGATGTGTCCAAACAGCAGAGATGTATTTATCAAATAATTCAGTATATGAAATGGGCAAGCCCTCTATTTTTTATCCATATCAGTATATCCACTGAGGAGTAATTTAACAAGGCAACTGATTACCATAAGTGAAATATATTCACAAATGATCTCTGTGCTCAAGCCCAGATAATGAATGTTACTACATCAAAATTGATAATGCTATTGGATTAATCTATCACCACCAATCTCCGAAGAGAACTTGAACCAATTTGGAAACCCTTCCTCCTCTTGAACCTCCTCAGGGCTATGTTGCAGACCTTCAACAATGAGAGGTAAGACACATGTTGGTGATATGAGAAGACTTGAGTGTCCCAGGGAAGCATGACCATCAACTTCTATAGGAGGGGCACCGAAATCAAATCTCACTTAGGGTCCCAAATCGTCTGGAGCTGACACTGCTCCTGCCTCATGTGGAAATACACTTTAGAGGAGGCTGGTGGCTGGAATGGAATTACAATGAGCCCGTCCTCCTATAGCTCCTCCCACCAACCTACACTGGTCAATGTCAGCCTGGCCTGGCAGTGTACATTCCTATAACCTATGAGACTAGCTAACTAGGCTACATAGGAGCTCAAGATGACAGTTAGATTCACTGTACATTTACATATTAAAATATTTCTTACAGTACAGTACTCCTAATTTCGAACTCTCCCAAAGTCCTCTAGGCCAATCAATACCAGTTGTAACATTAACTTACCATATGTATCAATCTTTGCACGCATGCCGGGTCATTTTCTGCTTGTGGCCACAGATAGGACACCTCACAGATTTCTTGAGCAGGCCTTTCTTCTGAAGGTATTTGATAACCTTTTTTTGTTTTTCTGCTGTTTTCTTCTGACAATATTTCACTTAGCACACACGCCATGTTCAATTCAAAATCCCTGGGTCAGGTGAAAACAGTATTGGATTTGGGAGCACAGTTTAAGAGTTTGAATGTGTATCCAGCGGTAATTATAGAAATTGCCATGAAATACCCAGGTGCAGGACATTGTAGTAACATCATTCAGCAAAGAAACATATGTTCACTTGTTCTCATGTTGTTGAACAACAGTCAACGTTGACCAAGGACAACCAAGGTAAATAAATAGTAAGATATGAATGTAGTTCAAATTTAGAATTGATTTTGTCTTGATAATCAGTGGATTTGTCCATCCTTTTGAGGGACAATCTCGTTCTCGGTCCCTACCTGTCGTTAGCTAAGGTCTAAATGACACAGCTGGAATTGAGCGGTTTACACAAACAGTAACTAGCTAGTTGTATTTCTAATCAATAAGGCATGAGGGGTTGTGGTATATGGCCAATATACCACAGCAAAGGGCTGTTCTTTGCACGACACAATGCGGAGTGCCTGGACACAGCCCTTAGCAATGGTATATTGGCCATATACCACAAACCCCCGAGGTGCCTTTTGCTATTATCAACTGGATACCAAAGTAATTAGAGGAGTAAAAATACATGTTTTGTCATACCCGTGATATGCAACGGCTGTCAGCCAATCAGCATTCAGGGCTCGAACCACCCAGTTTATAATGTGAATTATATTATCTTCACTTGGTTTATTATCTAACTAACAATGTAAAAGACGCTAAATGCAATGTTAATAGTTGCCATAGAAGGATAAGCCAGTTTGCTGACAGTGGATGTTAGGCTAGCCAGCTTACGTTGGTTATCCAACTGTCAGCTAACTTTTTGATGGCTAGCTAACTACAGTTGGATAACCAACTGTAATTAGCTAGCTAATTACATTATAATAGCATTAGCTAGGAGCCTGGCTATACACTGGCCATGTATAGCCATTTGCTATGTTTAGCCTGCCTATAGCTTGGCCACGTGTAGCCCAATAGAAGCCTGCTCAAATAGTCCAGATCTAACTTAGATGTCCTTCACTGGGTATCCCGAGTGGTGCAAGAGGCATCACTACAGTCCCTGGTTCAAATCCAGCTGTGATTGTGAGTCCCATAGGGCCATGCACAATTGGCCCAGCATTGTCCTGGTTTGGCCGGGGTAGGCTGTCATTTTAAATAAGAATATGTTCTTAACTGACTTGCCTAGTTAAATAAAAAATAAGCACATGTAAAGTCACTAGCCTGTACAGTGTCCTAGTTAGCAACCTAAGTTAATAAGCTAAGACTAATGTTACTAGCTAGGCTAGTCTACTGTCAGTGTGGTGATAGCTAAGTTTAGCTTAGCCAAACCATTTGATGGTATTTACTGTTAGCTAAACAAGCTGGCTGGTTTAGCTTCTAGCTAGTTGTATGCCATAGCTCTAGCCAGCTCATTAGAAGTTGTTACCAACATCGTAGTTAGGTGTGACAGACCAATTTCCACATAAGTAATAACCTAATACTACAATAAGTATATACAATGAAGATATACAGTAATAGCTCATATATGATATATCTGTAATACCTGATTAATTAATATAATTGGCTTTAGAAGTATTATGCAGTGTTGCACTTGTAATAACCATAGCAAGAATGGATACCTGCAATTACAAAAAAAGTACATTTTAGTACCTTTTCAGATGAGAGCTCGCTAGACCCTTAGTGATTCTGAAAACCATGTTTGTATGTCCCACACATTTATAACGGCTTTCATTTGGAAAGCATGACACATTTTTTAACAGTACTTTGGTTTACACTGAAAATGTGTTATTTGTTCATCCATAAAATGTCACGTAAAAGGACTTACAAACAATGCAAAGAAGATGGCGTCATTAGCAGAGGATGATGCCATAACCGAAGTGGTAGATGTCGAGATCCCTAAGCAAGAGGTACAGGAACCAACTGTTGTTACTCTAGATGATGATGTACTTCCCATATATGGTAAGTATTGCTTGATTCGTCATAATTTTTGGTCCCAGTAGAAACATTACAATTATTTTGGGGAGAAAGTTAAATATCTGACCAGACCAAAGCACCAGACTCTGTCGGCTCTTTGATATTATTTATGTGACGAGTCTGTAATATTGACACTGCCAAGTGCTAGCTAGTAGGTAGAACCTTTGTAAGCTTCAGTTCCTATTTCAGTTCAGAAGTGCGGCAACCATGAATTGATCAGAGAGGGTGATGGGAAGGTGATGGGAGCCTCCCCCCATGCATATACTTATACCCCTTTCACACCAGTGTTTTACCCTGTGTATTTGAAGTGGGTAAAACCTGTGTCAGACCCATTCATACTAAACCTATGACACAGGTAATAAGCATGCAAGGCCATTCATGGAAAACACCTGTTCAGAAAACTAGTGCTGTTGCGTTTGGACATGACTGACTACAGGTCAGTGAACACAGATCGACCCATACAGACCAACAGCTCACCCATGCTTACACGTGTTATTAGGTCAGCCCTAAATCCATCTTTATTGTTTGTGTTTTGAATATTGTGGAGGACAGAATGGTTTTCCGACCTGCTTGTGTGTGTGTGTGTGTGTGTGTGTGTATCACAGATCTGTGCATTAGCTAGGCTATAAACTATAAAAAGGGCAGGCTAGTCCATTGCCTAGTGGTTGGGAATCCCTGCTGTAATCATCCATCTGTTGGCTGACAGCCTGAATGTTCTCTGTGTTTCTCCCTTTAGGACAAGGGGATCAGCCTCCCTCCATACAACAACCAAGTCCTGTTGGTCTGTTGGTCAGTGTGTTTGCATATAATGGAGAAAAAAAATCTGATTTGCAGATTATAAATATCAGCACCACACTATAATCAAATATATATATATATATATATATATATATATATATATATATATATATATATATATATCATCTTTCTTCATGTTTAGCATTTTAGTCACTGTTAAGTTCCAGCACATATCACACACAGGTATCCATACCAAAGTCATACAACATAACATCAATCACCTACAGAAAACAGGGTATCCAAAAAACACATGTTTCAAACAATATACTTTGGCGCCACCTTCTGTTAAAATTTGCCAACTGGCAGTCGATGGATATGAACAGAAACGTCTCCCACACAATTCCTCCCTGTAACAATCTCTTCCCATCTCTCCCGCCTCCCTTCACACATCTCCCTCCTTTAATCTCTTCTCCTCATCACTCCCTTCCTTCATTGCTCCCCCTCAGTGAGGCAGAGGACAGTGCTGGAGCGCTGGGTAAGGTCCAGACCCAGGTAGAATCGACACAGAATACAGAATCGCCAGTGTGGAGAACGCGATCAGAACCCACAGAACCTTAGCACTGAAATACAGAGGGGCTAGTCGGAGGGAGATAAGGAGGGGGAGAGGGAGAGCAAGAAAGATATATTTTAGTGAATTATTGAGCAATAATTCAGAATCAAATCAAATTGTATTGTCACATGCGTCGAATACAATAGGTGTAGACCTTACAGTGAAATGCTGAATACAATAGGTGTAGACCTTACAGTGAAATGCTGAATACAATAGGTGTAGACCTTACAGTGAAATGCTGAATACAATAGGTGTAGACCTTACAGTGAAATGCTGAATACAATAGGTGTAGACCTTACAGTGAAATGCTTACTTACAAGCCCTTAAACCAACAATGCATTAAGAAGAGATTTTTTTTTTTTTTAAATAAGTGACGTAAAAAATTGAAAATAGAAGCAAGTTAAAAAATAAATAAAACAGCAGCAGTAAAATAACAAGCAAGGCTTTATACAGGGTGACCAGTACAGAGTCAATGTGGAGGCTATATACAGGGTGACCAGTACAGAGTCAATGTGGAGGCTTTATACAGGGTGACCAGTACAGAGTCAATGTGGAGGCTATATACAGGGTGACCAGTACAGAGTCAATGTGGAGGCTTTATACAGGGTGACCAGTACAGAGTCAATGTGGAGGCTATATACAGGGTGACCAGTACAGAGTCAATGTGGAGGCTATATACAGGGTGACCAGTACAGAGTCAATGTGGAGGCTATATACAGGGTGACCAGTACAGAGTCAATGTGGAGGCTATATACAGGGTGACCAGTACAGAGTCAATGTGGAGGCTATATACAGGGTGACCAGTACAGAGTCAATGTGGAGGCTATATACAGGGTGACCAGTACAGAGTCAATGTGGAGGCTATATACAGGGTGACCAGTACAGAGTCAATGTGGAGGCTATATACAGGGTGACCAGTACAGAGTCAATGTGGAGGCTATATACAGGGTGACCAGTACAGAGTCAATGTGGAGGCTATATACAGGGTGACCAGTACAGAGTCAATGTGGAGGCTATATACAGGGTGACCAGTACAGAGTCAATGTGGAGGCTATATACAGGGTGACCAGTACAGAGTCAATGTGGAGGCTATATACAGGGTGACCAGTACAGAGTCAATGTGGAGGCTATATACAGGGTGACCAGTACAGAGTCAATGTGGAGGCTATATACAGGGTGACCAGTACAGAGTCAATGTGGAGGCTATATACAGGGTGACCAGTACAGAGTCAATGTGGAGGCTATATACAGGGTGACCAGTACAGAGTCAATGTGGAGGCTATATACAGGGTGACCAGTACAGAGTCAATGTGGAGGCTATATACAGGGTGACCAGTACAGAGTCAATGTGGAGGCTATATACAGGGTGACCAGTACAGAGTCAATGTGGAGGCTATATACAGGGTGACCAGTACAGAGTCAATGTGGAGGCTATATACAGGGTGACCAGTACAGAGTCAATGTGGAGGCTATATACAGGGTGACCAGTACAGAGTCAATGTGGAGGCTATATACAGGGTGACCAGTACAGAGTCAATGTGGAGGCTATATACAGGGTGACCAGTACAGAGTCAATGTGGAGGCTATATACAGGGTGACCAGTACAGAGTCAATGCATCGGTTAGATGAGGTAATATGTACATGCACGTAGAGTTAAAGTGACTATGCACAGATTATAAACAGTAAGTAGCAGCAGCGTAAAAGAGGTGTCTGGGTAGCCCTTTGATTAGCTGTTCAGGAGTCTTATGGCTTGGGGGGAGAAACTGTTAAGAAGCCTTTTGGACCAAGACTTGGCACTCCGGTGCCGCTTGCCGTGCGGTAGCAGAGAGAACAGTATGACTAGGGTGGCTGGAGTCTGACTATTTTTCGGCCTTCCTCTGACACTGCCTGATGATATAGAGGTTCTGGATGGCAGGAAGCTTGGCCACAGTGATGTACTGGGCCGTACGCACTACCCTCTGTAGTGCCTTGCGGTCAGAGGCCGAGCAGTTGCCATACCAGGCAGTGATGCAACAAGTCAGGATGCTCTCGATGGTGCAGCTATAGAACCTTTTGAGGATCTGAGGAGCTTTTCAGTCTCCTGAGGGGGAATAGGCTTTGTCGTGCCCTCTTCACGACTGTCTCAGTGTGTTTGGATCATGATAGACTGTTGGTGATGTGGACACCAAGGAACTTGAAGCTCTCAACCTGCTCCACTACAGCCCTGTCAATGAGAATGGGGGCGTGCTCGGTCCTCCTTTTCAGGTAGTCCACAATCATCTCCTTTGTCTTGATCACGTTGAGGGAGAGATGCTGTCCTGGCACCACACAACCAGGTCTCTGACCTCCTTCCTATAGGCTGTCTCATCGTTGTTGTGTCATCGGCAAACTTGATGATGGTGTTTGAGTCGTGCCTGGCCATGCAGTCATGAGTGAACACGGAGTACAGGAGGGGACTGAGGATGAGCATGGCAGATGTGTTGTTCCCTACCCTTACCACCTGGGGGCGGCCCATCAGGAAGTCCAGGATCCAGTTGCAGAGGGAGGTGTTTAGTCCCAGGGTCCTTAGCTTAGTGATGAGCTTAGATTGCACTATGGTGTTGAATGTTGAGCTGTAGTCAATGAATAGCATTCTCACATAGGTGTTCCTTTTGTCCAGGTGGGAAAGGGAAGTGTTGAGTGTGCAACGGATGTGAAACGGCTAGCTAGTTAGCGGTGGTGCCGCTAAATAGCGTTTCAATCGGTGACGTCACTTGCTCCGAGACCTTGAAGTAGTGGTTCCGCTTGCTCTGCAAGTGGCGCGGCTTTTGTGGAGCGATGGGTAACAATGCTTCGAGGGTGACTGTTGACGTGTGCAGAGCGTCCCTGGTTCGCACCCAGGTCGGGGCGAGGGGTCGGACATAAAGTCTATACTGTTACAAGTGCAATAGAGATTGCATCATCTGTGGATCTGTTGGGGCGGTATGCAAATTAGAGTATGTCTATGGTTTTTGAGGTAATGGTGTTGATGTGAACCATGACCAGCCTTTCAAAGCACTTCATGGCTACAGACGTGAGTGCTACAGGTCGGCAGTCATTTAGGAAGATTACCTTAGTGTTCTTGGGCACATGGACTATGGTGGTCTGCTTGAAACATGTTGGTATTACAGACTCAGTCAGGGACATGTTGAAATTGTCAGTAAAGACAACGGAGAGTGTGATCACAGTCATCCGGAACAGCTGGTGCTCTCATGCATGTTTCAGTGTTACTTACCTCGAAGCGAGCACAGAAGTAATTAAGCTTGTGTGGAAGTTTCGTATCACTGGGCAGCTCATGGCCGTGCTTCCCTTTGAAGTCTGTAATAGTTTGCAAGCCCTGCCACATCCAACGAGCGTCAGAGCCTGGGTAGTATGATTCAATCTTAGTCCTGTAGTGACGCTTTGCTTATTTGATGGTTGGTCAGAGGGCATAGTGGGATTTCTTATAAGCTTCCGGGTTAGAGTCCCACTCCTTGAAACGGCAGCTCTACCCTTTAGCTCAGTGAGAAACTGATTTGAGTTTCCCTGCATTTAGTCCCCGGCCACTAGGAGCACCGCCTCCGGATGAGCGTTTTTAATATTGATTAATGCACAATGAATGAGTGGATGATGTGTGTTTGAAGTATATTGACTAAACACATTACAAAATTAATTTGTCTTGAACAGAATATGAGATTACAATTTTTCTAAAAGTTTCCTATGGGAAAGATATGGGGAAAGCGGCATTTGAGGAACTGTTTGAGCCTCCAGCTCAGGGCTGGCTCCAGGCATAAGCGACATAAGTGGTCGCTTAGCCCGACCCCCAAAAAACATGTATTTTTAGGAACTCAGTCAGTATCTTACCGTTGAGAGTTAGAATAGTAGAATAGTGATAGAAAAAGCACCCATTTGTCATTCTTGAGTAAAAGATACCTCACTAGAAAATGACTCAAGTCAAAGTGAAAGTCACCCAGTAAAATACAACTTCACTAAAAGTAAAAAACATATTTGGTTTTAAATATAGAAGTATCAAAAGTAAAAGTAATTGCAAAAATATACTTAAGTATAAATCATTTGAAATTGCTTATATTAAGCAAACCAGCCTGGACACTCCAACACTCAAATGATTTACACATTTTTCATGAGTCTGCCAGATCAGAGGCAGTAGGGACGACCAAGGATTTTCTCTTTATAAGTGTGTGAATTGGACCATTTTAGCATTTAAAATGTAACACGTACTTTTAGGTATCAGGGAAAATGTATGGAGTAAAAATGACATTTTCTTTAGGAATGTAGTGAAGTAAAAGCAGTCAAATATAAATAGTAAAGTACAGATAAACCCCCCCAAAAAAACACTTAAGTAATACTTTAAAGTGTTTTTACTTAAGTACTTTATACCACTGGTAGAATTACACAAGGTGGAAGTTGGAAATTTGGTTGCGCATCAGCAGTTTTTCTTGTTTTGTCAGTCATGGACAGTCAATCAATTAGCCATGTCAGCTAACCATTTTTAGAGTGGTAAGTTAGTATAGCCAGTTATCATGGCTGAATACTGACCGTGCACGTGCCCAGGGGCGCTGACCTACAGTGGGCCCCCATTTAATGTTAGTCACTCTCACTCAGAGATCATAAGAATGGCATACAGTGTATTGGTAAAGTATTCAGACCCCTAGACTTTTTCCACATTGTTACATTACAGCCTTAAAATAACATTTATATAATTGTTTTTTTCCCTTATGAATCTACACACAATCTGAAAATTACAATGCAAACATGTTTTTTTTAACATTCTTGCTAATTTAATAATAATTAAAAAATTAAATATCACATTTACATAAGTATTCAGCCCCTTTACTCAGTACTTTGATAAAGCACCTTTGGCAGCGATTACAGCCCAGTCTTCTTGGGTATGACGCTACAAGCTTAGCACACCTGTATTTGGGTTGTTTCTCCCATTCTTCTCTGCAGATCCTCTCAAGCTCTGTCAGATTGGATGGCGTGCGTTGCTGCACAGCTATTTTCAGGTCTCCAGAGATGTTCGATCGGGTTCAAGTCCGGGCTCTGTCTGTGCCACTCAGGAACATTTAGAGACTTGTCCCGAAGCCACTCCTGCATTGTCTTGGCTGTGTGCTTATGGTTGTTGTCCTGTTGGAAAGGACATCTACGGTCCGGTCTGAGGTCCTGGGCGCTCTGGAGCAGGTTTTCATCAAGGATCTCTCTGTAGTTTGCTCTGTTCATCCTTCACTCAGTCCTGACTAGTCTCCCAGTCCCTGCCTCTTAAAAACATCCCCACAGCATGATGCTGCCACAACCATGCCGCACCGTAAGGATGGTGCCAGGTTTCCTCCAGACGTGATGCTTAGCATTCAGGCCAAAGTGTTCAATCTTGGTTTCATCAGACCAGAGAATATTGTTTCTTATGGTCTGAGAGTCTTTAGGGGCCTTTTGGAAAACTCCAAGCGGGCTGTCATGTGCCTTATACTGAGGTGCCTTTATGGTAGAGTTGCCAGACGGAAGGCACTCCTAAGTAAAAAGGCACATAACAACCCACTTGGAGTTTGCCAAAATGCCCCTAAAGACTCTCAGACCATAAGAAACAAGATTCTCTGGTCTGATGAAACCAAGATTGCAAAAACTAAATACCCACCCACACTAGTATAATGCTCCCCAAGTGTTTGATAAGACTAGGACATTTCCCAAGACTAGGACATTTCCCAAGACTAGGTCATTTCTCAACACTAAGTCATTTCTCAAGTGTCATTAATTTCTGAGTGGTGGTGAAGAATGACACGTCAGGTCATTGCTTAAATGATGTCGGTAAGGTGAAGACATTAGTAAAAATTTCTGATCTACCAGCTTTAGCAGACTGACTGAGCTCTAAAGACCCTCTCAAATTCTGGCGGTCCGGAGGTGCTGGGCGCTGAGACTAAATACTTGCATCTGGCATAGGTCACCTGGAGTGAGAAGCTGCCCCAAATATACACACACACACCTTAGTCTGCAGGTAGCCATGCCCACAATGTAAACACTTTGTGCAATGTCTAGTGAACAAATTACCTTGCTCTAACACACCCAACACAGTTACTCCTGCAATGAGCACTACCTGATCCAGCATGTCTTAAGAGCTAAGAAGTGTGTCTTTCCAGCCTGGTGTTTCCCTGACTGAGGGGACCGATAGGTGTCAACTCTGTGCGAGAGGCTGCGGTCTTTGAGTGGCCTGGATCATGTGGGTAATTTATTATCCTATGCTTCGTCAGGGGTTTGATCATTAGTCCAAACAGTTACCTCCATTTTGCAACTAAAATGAGTTTCTATTGGATAAATGTAGGCATGTCCCTCCCTGGTTCATTACGCTCCTTCCACTTAAAAGTTTTGCAACAGGATCGGCATAATGATTACACCCCTGGTAGCCCAGTGCAATGGTCAAGGAGCAGACGGTTTCATGTCTAAGCATATTTATCTATGCTATATTACAAAAAGAAAAAAAGAAATCCAGCCCCATTGCAGACACCAACGTTTTGCTCCCAGACAAATGAAAACAACTTATTTGCTCGCTTTGAGGACAACAGTGCCACTGACACAGTCCACTACCAAAGCCTGTGGGCTCTTCTCCGTGGCCAACGAGTAAAACATTTAAATGTGTTAACACTCGCAAGGCTGCCGGCCCAGACGGCATCCCTAGCCGTGTCCTCAGAGCATGCGCAGACCAGCTGGCTGGCGTTTATGGACATATTCAACCAATCCCTATCCAAGTCTGTTACCACATACTTCAAGATGGCCACCATTGTTCCTGTTCCCAAGAAAGCAAAGGTAACTGAACTAAATGACTATCGCCCAATTGCACTTTTGTCATCATGAAGTGCTTTGAGAGACTAGTCAAGGACTATATCACCACCCTACCTGATACCCTAGACCCACTACAAATTTACTTACCGCCCCAATAGGTCCACTGACAATGCAATCGCCATCACACTGCCCTATCCCATCTGGACAAGAGGAATACCTATGTAAGAATGTTGTTCATTGCCTACAGCTCAGCATTTAACACCATAGTACCCTGCAAACTCATCATTAAGCTCGAGACCAGTGGGTCTTGACCCCGCCCAGTCCAACTAGGTCCTGGACTTTGATGGGCCGCCCCCAGGTGGTGAAGGTAGGAAATAACATCTCCACCCTGCTGATACTCAACACTGCGGCCCCACAAGGGTGCGTTCACAGCACTGTACTCCCTGTTCACTCATGACTGCGTGGCCATGCACGCTTCCAACTCAATCATCAAGTTTGCAGACGACACTAGTGGTAGGCCTATAGGGAGGTGGTGAGGGCCCTCCCGAATGTGGCGTCAGGAAAATAACCTCTCACTCAACATCAACAAAACAAAGTAGATGATCGTGGACTTCAGGAAACAGCAGATGGAGCAGCCCCCTATCTACATTGACGGGACAGTAGTGGAGAGGGTGGAAAGTTAAGTTCCTCGGCATACACATCACACAGACAAACTGAAATGGTCCACCCACACAGACAGCAGGGTGAAGGCAGCGCAACAGCGCCTCTTCAGGAGGGAACAGCACCTCTTCAGGAGGCTGAAGAAATTTGGCTTGTCATCTAAAACACAATTGCACCGCCCTCTACCGCAAGGCTCTCCAGAGGGTAGTGCGTAGAGGTCGACCGATTAAAAGTTTTCATAACAATCAGAAATCTGTATTTTTGGACACCGATTTGGCAGATTTAAAAAAAAATAACTAGGCAAGTCAGTTAAGAACATTCTTATTTTCAATGACGGCCTAGGAAAGGTGGGTTAACTGCCTTGTTCAGGGGCAGAATGACAGGTTTTTACCTTGTTAGCTCGGGCAATCAATCTTGCAACCTTACAGTTTAGTCCAACATTCGAACCACCTGATTACATTGCACGAGGAGACTGCCTGTTACACGAATGCAGTAAGAAGGCAAGGTAAGTTGCTAGCTAGCATTACATTTCTTATAAAAAAAACACTCAATCATAATCACTAGTTAACTACACATGGTTGATGATATTACTAGTTTATCTAGCGTGTCCTGCTTCGCATATAATCGATGCGGTGCTTATACGCGAAAAATTACTGTCTTGCTCCAATATGTACCTAACCATAAACATCAATGCCTTTCTTAAAATCAATACACAAGTATATATTTTTTTACCTGCATATTTAGTTAATATTGCCTGCTAACCTGGCTCGTTGTGAACTCTGAAGACTATTTCTTCAAAACAAAGAGTCAACTTCGCCAAATGGGGGATGATTTAACAAAAGCGCATTTGCGAAAAAAGCACAATCGGCTGTACCGAACCATAAACATCAATGCCTTTCTTAAAATCAATACACAGAAGTATATATTTTTTAAATATGCATATTTTGCTAAAAGAAATCCAGGTTAGCAGGCAATATTAACCAGGTGAAATTGTGTCACTTCTCTTGCGTTCATTGCACACAGTCAGTGTATATGCAACAGTTTGGGCTGCCTAATTTGCCAGAATATTACGTAATTATAACACAACATTGAATGTTGTGCAATGTAACAGGAAAATTTAGACTTATGGATGCCACCCGTTAGATAAAATACGGAACGGTTCCGTATTTCACTGAAAGAATAAACGTCTTGTTTTCGAGATGATAGTTTCCGGATTCGACCATATTAATGACCTGACTCGGATGTCTGTGTGTTATGTTATAATTAAGTCTATGATTTGATAGAGCAGTCTGACTGAGCGATGGTAGGCAGCAGCAGGCATGTAAGCATTAATTCAAACAGCACTTCTGTGCGTTTTGCCAGCATTTCTTCGCAATGCTTGAAGCATTGAGCTGTTCATGACTTCAAGCCTATCAACTCCCGATATTAGGCTGGTGAGCTGATGTGAAATGGCTAGATAGTTAGCGGGGTGCGCGCTAATAGCGTTTCAAACGTCACTCGCTCTGAGACTTGGGAGTAGTTGTTCCCCTTGCTCTGCATGGGTAACGCTGCTTCGAGGGTGGCTGTTGTCGATGTGTTCCTGGTTCAAGCCCAGGTAGGGGCGAGGAGAGGGACGGAAGCTATACCGTTACACTGGCAATACTAAAGTGCCTATAAGAACATCCAATAGTCAAAGGTATACGAAATACAAATCGTATAGAGAGAAATTGCCCTCTAATAACTACAACCTTAAACTTCTTACCTGGGAATATTGAAGACTCCTGCTAAAAGGAACCACCAGCTTTCATATGTTCTCATGTTCTGAGCAAGGAACTTAAACATTAGCTTTTTTTACATGGCACATATTGCACTTTTACTTTCTTCTCCAACACTTTGTTTTTGCAATATTTAAACCAAATTCAACATGTTTAATTTTATTTGAGGCTAAATGGATTTTATTGATGTATTATATTAAGTTAAAATAAGTGTACATTCAGTATTGTTGTAATTGTCCTTATTACAAATACATGTAAAAAAAATAATGGCTGATTAAATCGGTATCAGCTTTTTTGGTCCTCCAATAATCGGTATCAGCGTTGAAAAATCATAAAAATCGGTCAACCTCTAGTAGTGAGGTCTGCACAACGCATCACCGGGGGCAAACTACCTGCCTTCCAGGACACCTACAGCACCCGATGTCACAGGAAGGCTAAAAAGATCATCAAGGACAACAACCACCCGAGCCACTGCCTGTTCACCCTGCTATCATCCAGAAGGCAAGGTCAGTAGAGGTGCATCAAAGCTGGGACCGAGAGACTGAAAAAACAGCTTCTATCTCAAGACCAGACTGTTAAACAGCCATCACTAACAGAGAGGCTGCTGCCAACATAAACTCAAATCTCTGGCCACTTAAATAAACAGACTTAATAAAAGGTATCACTAGTCATTAAAAAAAACACCACTTTAATAATGTTCACATAGAGGTATCACTAGTCACTTAAATAAAACCACTTTAATAATGTCTACATATCCTATATTACTCATCTCATATGTATATACTGTATTCTATACCATCTTGCCTATGCCGCACGCCATCACTCATCCATATATTTATATGTACATATTCATCCCTTTACATGTGTGTATAAGGTAGTAGTTGTGAATTTGTTATTTTACTTGTTAGATTTTACTGCATAGTTGGAACTAGAAGCACAAGCATTTTGCTACACTCGCATTATCATCTACTAACCATGTGTAAATGTGACCAATAAAATGGAATATATATCAGCATAGAGTAAATGCTATATACTCTCCTACACATTTAATTTCACTCTGTACTCCAGAATTTGAGATCAAACGTTTCATATGAGGTGACAGTAAAGAATGTCACCTTTTATTTTAGGGTATTTCCATACATATGTTTTACCGTTTAAGAAATTAAAGCATTATGTATCCAGCCCCCCCCCCCCCCCCATTTTAAGGTGTCATAGTTATTTGGACAAGTGCACATAGGGTGTTAAATTTAGTCAATAATTTAGTATTCGGGCCTATATTCCTAACACACAGACTACATCAAGTTTGTGACTACAAACTTGTTGGATGCATTGTCACTAAGGGTAGAGTATGTTTCTTAGCACTTCTACATTAATGTGGATGCTACCATGATTACAGAGAACCATGAATAAATAACGAATAATGATGCGTGAGAACGTCTGAGGCACAGATCATAAAACACCCCCCTCCCCCAAAAAAAGTTTGTCGTGGGGGTATGATATTTGATATTTGATGATATTTGTGCATCTAACTTTCGCACTCATCATTATTCAGGATTATCCGTAATCATGGGAGCATCCACATTCATGTAGAAGTGCTCAGAAACAAATACGTAGGGGAGTGTATCAGGGATGGGCAACTCCAGTACTCTGGGTCCTGATTAGTGTCAGTGACACCTTTCCCCAGCACATCTGGTTCAGTTAATTAATTCCATTCTAAACTGGAGACCATGAACAGTTGATTTTGAGTCCAGAGTTAAGGTTGGGACAGAAATGTGTCAGGCTCCTCAGTCAGGCCCCCGAAGACTGGAAGCTGCCCATTCCTGTGATATAGGATGCAAAAATAATTACAAGGAAGGACAAGAAAACAGATGGAAGAAAGTCAAATCATCATCATGACTAAGTGGAATGGGATACATAGGAACACACTGTTCTACAGGATTCTACTCACACCTGACATTGGCACTTAATATTATAATGCTTGTCAGTTACAATTCACACACACAAACACACACAAAACTAAGACAAAACACAGGGTCCGTTTCTAAATAACTATATTTACATAATACTCTTGTTTTACAGAGAACCATATTAAAAGTATGAATTACTTACAAAAATCCGCTGCAATATACATATAAAAATAAGATCTATCTTCAGAACAAATGGGAAAATGCATACATACAAAATAATATAGCGAAAAATGTACAAGGAGCCCCTGACACAAAAGAGGATGAACAAATTCAAACATCTCAACTTAAGTATCTGGCTGTACTGTCGTTCAAGGGAATGGAAAAAGATTGTCTGCAATGTGTCTGAAGGCAATAATGTCCACTATTCATACATGATCTTATAGCTTGGTTATTAAAATGACAATGGACCGAATGTTTAAAGACAGTGATTTTAGGGTAACCTGGTCAAACATGGTAACGAACGTAAAGGGAGACCATTTTATAAACATGATACAAGCATCATTCAAAGGTGTATTTGGGTGGTGTTGGGACTCTGTCCCCATTTGTCACTTTACAATTGTAATCTGCCTCCATTGGGGGGGGGGGTCATTGCACAACTAACAGAGGAACAGTCTTGTCTCTTATGGGCACTGGCTAACCAAATGAATATGGACGCCACTGTTGAGTCTCCTTGGCGCACCTCGTCATTGGTTTGAAAGTAGGGGGGGGTTGGCACACGTCTATTTATTAGCAATATCAATACCAACATTTGACATGAGGGACTGTGTTACTAGGTCACCTCTGCTACATAGAGCATTCATTTGCATTTAAGGCCGCAACTTCTAACAAAGCAGAGGACGGATAGGGGGGCAATGAAACCAAAATAAGCACCTCTACTGTGGTAAGCGTAGACAAAGTGTGTGTGTGCGACATTTGATTCACCCTTGATTCAGTGGTTTAGTACTGAGTCACTGGTTCAGTAGTAGTAATAATAGTAGCAGAGTTCTTTCTATATGTCTCCCAGTCCTGGGGAAATACTCTGATAGGAATCCACACAGGGGTTTTGGTCCTGCACACCATCATTCCCATCCAATCATTCTCCTGAACTTATATACACAGTACACACAATACTGAGGATGACCGTCTCTTAACCATGTCAGAAAAGTAACAGGATTCCATTAGTAACCCTCTCTGTTCCTGCCTTTCATTGGCAATTGGCTTGGAACACATACACCAACATTCCATCTCACCAACTCATCAGATGAATCTTACTTGCCTGAAGGCTTCTTCTCCCCAGCTCCTCTCAGTCTTAATCTACTGATCTGAAAAGGCAAGGTGAACACAACATGGAAGACGGATGCCTAGCAGACACTTGCTCTCAACCATCCGGCTCTAACATTGGCGCAGATGGAGAAGAGGAAGCCACCACAGACTATTGAGACTCTCCTGTTCATTAAAACTCATCAGTGGTGGCTAGCTAAGAGCTCATCCAGATCGTCCATCCACTCCTGCGTGCTGCGTTCTTTCAGCAGAGAGTCCACCAGGTCACTCTCTCCAGGGAAGCTGGGCAAACTGCTAGCCCCTGACCCAGTGTTGTAGATAAATGGCAACTGCTGCTGCTGTTGTTGTTGGTTAGCAGTTCTGTTGACCTGGTAGCCCTGCTGTCTGCACTGGAGCACCTGGCTGACCAAACGCCCCCCCTGCGGCTGACCAAAGGCACCCAGGTCGGGCAACACCCCCTGGCCTTGGGAACCCTGCTGCTGTTGCTGATTGGGTAAGACTTGCCCTGGGCCTAAGGGCTGCCCAAGGGAAACTTGGGGGTTGGCTGCAGTCCTTTGCTGGGCCTGCTGCATCATCTGTTGCTGGGCAGGGTTAATGGCGCCCATGGGCCTGCCGTTGGCATTGGCGCCAAAGGGGGTGTTGCCAACAGGCATCTTGTTTGGTATGTGGGTCTGTTGCTGCATGTGGAAGGCGTTGGGGTTGGCAAAGGCATTGGGCGGGAGACCTCCGTTGCTGGAGGGAGGTTGCTGGGCACCCATAGCTTGCTGCATGCCCTGCTGCTGCCAAGATTGGCTCTGGGTGCTCTGCATGGCGTTGGGCATAACACTGGGCATGCTGCCGCCAGGCATGGAGCCGGGTAGTCTGGCTAACTGCTGCTGCTGCTGTTGTTTCAGCAGGGCGGCGTTGGGCTGGTTTTTAAGGTGTTGTTGCTGGGATAGCATGTTCTGTCGGTAGGAGGCACCCATATTACCTACAGGCTGCCTCTGCATGGAACTTTGCTGGGAGGGGTGCATGTTCATGTTGCTGTAGAGTACCTGATGCTGTAAGGCAGAGTCCATAACACCCACACAGGAGGCGAGGCTCATGTCTGCCTGGCTGGAGGGAGGAGGGACACCAGGGGTGGGGCCAGCACCACCCTGTTGGCCCATGGTCATACCAATCATGCCTTGTTGCGTCTGGGGGAAAATTCGCTGAGCTCCGGGGGCGGGGCCTCCCAGCGTACCAACGTTGCTCAATGGCTGTGACGAACCTGCAGGGAGAAGCAAAAGAAGAAGTGAGTCACAAAAACGTGACAAATTGAAAAGCTAACCTTTGCATAATAGTTACACATGTTTTTATAATTCAATCTTAATCAATAAACTCATTATAGGAGAAGACCAAGTCTCTCTCAATATACTTAAATGGCTTTCCATGTCTCCATATGTGTCATTATTTTTCATGAATGCAGATAGCAGAAAGGAACGGATACGGTCTAGCTACCACAATAAGTTCATGCCATTATGAGGTAAAAAGGACAGCGAGCATTGAGACAGCAGCTGTTCTCTCCAAAGACACAGAACAAAGGGCAAATGTATTCAGCAACGAGAGAACACAGACCTCATTACTGGTTTACCATTCAAATGAATCCTACGGTAAGAAGCATTTGCATTGACGAGGTAATATTAGTGTACTGCCAAACAAAGTTGTTCTGTGTGAGTTACATCATCGAAGCAAACCTTCTGGGCCATGACCAGACATAAAAAATCTAAAAAAGGTGCCTATTCAATAGCAAAGGGAAGTGCAAGCAGTGGTAAAGAGTATAGCTGTGCTTCCAAAATCGCCCTCTTACCCCCTAACCTATATAGACCTGCTCTTTACATAGGTCATGGTTGATTTGTTTCGGGCTGTGGAAAGCGACTGGGTTGAGCCAGTTTATTCACCAGGGTTGAAGGTAAATTCCAAAACTTTTTGGGTCATCAAGAAACAAATTCACTGCCCTAGTGTAATGAATAAAAACAATATGGCTAAACATGAGAGGAAACTACATTAGACAATTCAATCATCTGAAATCCATAAAGGGAAGTGAACGTCTATACACTTATGCCAGAACTCAGGTAGAGGATTGGATTAGAGCCCTACAAGCCATTTTAAGACCTTGGAGTGTCTAGGGGGGTTGGGGGGGTTACGCTACATTGGATGTAACGTGGTGACGTAGGGTCTCATTTACTTGTAAACTGGGCAGCCTGCTGCTGCTGGAAGGGGTTGTTCTGTGCGCCAGGTTGCTGGTTCTGTTGGTCCTGGTACTGGGGAGGGGGACGGGTCAGGTGCCTCTGGAGCTGCTGCTCTTGCTGCTGACGCTGTTTTTCCTGAAACACAGAAAACATATTAGAGCATGATTGTGTCATACACGCATACACCGGTGACTGAAATTCCTCCCATACATTCTCTTGGACAAGGACCAGAGATGGAAAACACCTACTGTGAAACTGCCAGTCATATAACCACTTCTACATGCAGACAAATTGCTCGCCCTTGTGTATATATATATATATATATATGTTACTAATAGACAACATGTAGGGCTATGCAGCACTAGCAGGCCCAGTCAGGTAGAACAGACAGAGATCCTGTCTCAGACTTTACATAGCAAATGGGCAAGTTGAAACCAATCATGTGAATGAGCCAGGAAGTCTGATCGCTTTGTATTTTGTCATTAGGATTGAGGGTGGGGTATGTTGCTCCTAGATCCTGATCCAAGACCCAAATTCTACCAACAGTAGATGACCCTTGACCCCGGGTATTAACCTGTTGGGCCATGATCAGCTGCTGCCTCTGGCCCAGTAGGAACTGTTTCTGCTGCTCCATCAGCTGCTGCTGCTGCTTCACCGCCGCCTGCCCCGACAGGTAGGCCATGTTGCCGAGGTTTCCCGCCATGCCGTTGCCGGGCCCCACCAGCTGGGGGGCCATGGCGTTGCCAGGTCCAGGGCCGTGCGGTGCGGCAGGGTATGCGTTCTGTTCCTGCAAAATTGAAATTGGGGAAAATTGTATAGTTATTCCACTAATGTCAACCAGAGGAAGAGAGACAGCATCCAGTCTGAGGTAAGGCTTTAGGGGCCTTGTCAAACAAGTGGGGGGAATATGTTCAGAAATAACATTTGATGTAAAGCAAAAACCAAGGTTTGATGTAACGCAAAGGGAAAAAAAATCATTCAAATAAAAAGCTTAGGCTTTACATAAAAAAACTAGTTATGTCCCTAATCAACACAGCTTTAAATGAAGACCGCGGTTGTACAACTTCAGTTTGAAAGTTCATAAGTTAGTTTATGTCCTCATACAAGTGCTTTCCTTGACCAGCTGTGAGAACCACAGCTCCATATTGGCAGTGTTAGCCTCAGCCAGTGTGCTAACCATCTCGCCATAGAAACATCTGGAAAGTTGGCCAGAGTTCTCAGGGGCTAGCCTCAGGCCTCTAGCTCCGGCCGGGGGATATTTTGGGTCCGTCCACACACACACACCGCAGAACACAGTTGAGTCAGGGAGAGGAGAAGAGAGGGTAGGAAGAGCAAGAATGGATCAGAGAGCCCCTTCTCGCGAGAGGGAAAACCCCAAGTGGGTTAAGAAACTGTACGGGTGGGCTACTCCTAAAATATACTATTGTGGAGGACAGGCGAGGTAGAGGGGACGAGGTAGAGGGGGCTGCATGAAAGGCTGCTTTGTCATGGTTGTCCCCTCCCTGGTCCCCCCCCCCCCCCCCCCCACCACCATCCAACCCCCCATGGGAGACTGCATGCCAGCTCCTTAGCAACCAGCTGCTTGACCCAGACACACACACTGTCCCCTCAAACCGTGGGGCCCATGCCAGACTTGTATGACCAAAATATAAGCTACAAGGACAGTGTGTGGGTTGTGTTTGTTGACTAACATAAAAAGCCTGCTAGGCCTTAGATCCACCATCAACTATCAGCCTACATGCAGTATGCCTTAAAGGCCGAGTGCAGTCAAAAACACGATTTTTCTGTGTTTTATATACATTTCCACACTATGGAGGTTGGAATAAAACTGTGAAATTGTGAAAATGACAATGCCCTTTTACTGTAAGAGCTGTTTGAAAAGACCACTGTTTTGTTGGGATGGAGTTTTGGCCTGCCTGGTGACATCACCAGGGGGTACATTTATTAATAGACAAATAAGAAAGAGAAAGTTCTGCTACGCCAATAACAGTTAGTTTTCAGTTTTCCCCTCCCTACTACTCCCAGACAGTCCTAGAAGTTTGTGCTTGAGAAATGTCTCTTCGCTAAGAAGCTATTTTTGTTTCCCATTGTAGTCACCGTCATGTACTTAATTGTTACCCAGAAATTACATGTTGACATATATATTACCAAATATAATTAAAACTATGCTATCCATTGGTGTGGTTCTTGACATGGTGTGGTTGGTGTGGTTCTTGACAAGTCTTTATTTGGAGCCGTTCTTTCAAACTAAAAGGGCAAGCCAGACGACTCCATTGCTCATTTTTAACAAGCCCTTATTGTTTGGCTTCAAAATTATACTCCCTCATTCACCAGCGTCGTAGCACTGGAGTAGTGTGTGTGTGTGTGTGTGTGTGTGTGTTTTTGTACACAACATGGCCTTGGAATGTTCTTTGTGCCTCAGTTGTAATGCTATTCGCTGATGCCAGTATAAAACATGCTTTGGGCCTTCCCCCTGTTGGAAATGTTAATAGCTCTATTCTCCCAGTCAAGCAGTGTGAAATTATGTTAGGCTTGGGTGATGACCATAACCAAGTAATGTAAGTGTAAGCCTTTCATATGCACTTGTTGACCTCTTAACTTTTTAACAGTTATTCAGAATACCAATATAGCCTAACACTTGATCTTTCCATGTGGATCCTTGACTCTTATAAAAATAAAATGTATTGCAGGACCTGGTATTCCCAGGTGATCTCCTGTCCCGTTTCTAACCAGGCCTGACTGTGAACAGGCGTGTTCAGAGTGATATAGCCACAAGCATATTCTTGTACCCTGTTTTCTCCCCAAATTAGGTCTCTTGGCTCATCTCTGCAACTCAACAGGCTCGGGAGAGGCGAATGTCGAGTCATGCATCCTCCGAAACATGACCCATCTGACCACCTACTTCTTATCACACTGCGCGCTTAACCCGGATGTCAGCCCCACCAAAGTGTCGGAGGAAACACCGCTGGACTGACGACCGGAGTCAACTTGCAGGTGCCTGGCCCTGTCACAAGGAGTCAGTAGAGCACGATGAGCCAAGGAAAGCCCCACAGGGTAAACCCTCCCTTACACCGGACGGCACTGGGCCAATTGTATACCGTCCTATGTGGCTCCCGGTCACGTGACATCAAATCCCAGACTGTAGTGGCGCCCCAGCACTGCAGTACTTTAATGTTGCGCCACCCAGGACTCTTATAATGAAGCCTTTTTAAGCCTGCTTCATATCAAACCTGGTCACATAAAAGTAATGGTTACACAATGAGCAGTCTTGTGATAAAGTTCAAGGTGAGCTGTATTCTTACCTGCCCGTGGGGTAGCTGTGGTCTGAAGGACAGGCCTTGCTTCTGCTTCATCTGCTGCTGCTGTCTGAGGAGCGACAGCAGCACTGCCTTGTTCTGGCTCTGTGCACTGGGGGGGCCCTGCGGTGGCCCCTGGGCCGCAGCCTCATAGTGGGACAGGGGCTTGGTGTTGCTGTAGTTGAGCATGGCAGAGCCCAGGCCCCCAGGGCCTGCTGCTGCAGGGTGGCTAAGCGGAGCCCCTGGTCCTTGAGCAGGGTGGCCCAGCATGTTGGTGTGGGGGCCTCCGGGCTGCAGGTACCCGCCGGCCACGGCTTTGGGTGAGCCCTTGTTGGGCTGTCCGGGCATCATCAGCTGGGGCTTGGGGTTATTTGGGAAGTCCTGGGGGTATAGGGAGGGGCTGGTGGGCTTCTCCAGGCCGTAAGCTCCCCCTAGGGGGCTCTGAGACGGGGCCGACTGGGGTTGCCAAGATGGACGGCAGGGGTGGGACACAGGGGGGTGGAATTTGGGGGCTTGCTGCTGTTTCTGAGCATGTTGCTGCTGTTGGAGCTGGGACTGCATCTGCTGGGCTCTCTGCTGCTGGGCGGCTAGCTGCTGGAGCTGCTGGGCAGGGGACAGGTCTTTGGAGACAGGCCCCGAGGGAAGGCGGTGGTTCTGGGGAGGGAGCTGCCTGGATGGGGGAGGCTGCTGGCTGAGGGGCTGGGGCGGGGAGGAGACGGTGGAGGTGGCCGCTGCCAGGAAGCTGGCGGAGTGCTGCATGGGTGGCCCCGATGACTTGGGCCTGGTGTGGGGCGAGCCGGCGCACGAGTCCTGCTCGAAGGCGGTAGAGGCCGGGGAGAACTCTGCCTTGACACTGGCCAGTTCTGGAAGCAGGAGGCCTCCCTGTGAGGTACCGCCAGACTGTGCGCCCGTCCCAGGGGTGGGTCCGGCCAGATCCGGAGGGTCCTTGCGGTCCTCGAAACCGTCGTTGAGGATGTCCTGGATGTCCTCATAGGCAACCGAGCGGTTGAGCTCCTCCATGAGCTCCGTCCACTCCTGCTCATTGAGGTTGAGGTCAGGGAAGAGGCTGTTGCTGGCTCCGCCCCCTGACGGCAACATGCAGGGGAGAATGTCATCCATGGGCTCCTGCTTCATCTCTTTGAGCCGGAACTCCTGCTCCCCAGCGGCGGTTCCACCATGTTCTCCACCATTGGGTATGAGAGAGTCGGCGCCAATGCCATGCTTGGAGTCCAGGGGTGAGCGAGGGGGGATGCCGCCATTGGACGAGCTGTTGTCTAGGCAAGCCTTTTTGGACGGGGGATAGCCATCGCTGAAGCCGTTGACCTGACCAGGGGAGCCAGTGCTTTCCAGCTTCCTCTTCACTGACTCCTGCAACTAGAGTAAATAACAAGTCAACAAATATATAATGTCCCCATGTGGCTCAGTTGGTAGAACATGGCACCTGCGACACCAGGGTTGTGGGTTCGATTCCCATGGGGGACTAGTACAAAAATGTACTCTTTACTGAAAGTGGCTCTGGATATGAGCGTCTGCTAAATGATTGAAATGTAAATTAAATGTAAACATTAGTACCACACAATAAACACATGCTGAAAACTGTCACAATGCTTTTGATTGAGAACCTTGCCACAAGCGGAGATGTAAAAAAATATATTTTAAGCAGGAATCCTTAGATATATCTATTTTTTTTAAACTTCGAAATTAACAAACTATATCCATTGATTCTTGAATATAACTTATAAAAAGCATCATGAGCTTAGTTCAACTGTCATACCCCAACAGAATCCAAAATATGAGCTTGTTTTTCTCTGTTTGTAAATAATATACATGTAAACTGACTGTATAGCCTCAAAACATGGTTCAAACTATCATTTTAAAATGAATACATTTATAGCTATATATTTATAAGATCATCTTTTTGAGAACTAATAACCACCAAAATGTAAAACTACACTCAGGGAGAATGAAAAATGTAAAATAAAAAAATGTAATGTCTTGGGGCCTCCATTACTTTTTTTGAATAATGTTTGAGTCACTCAGATAACAGAACACATCAAAATGTGTAGAATTGTAGGAAACTAGCTTTCTCCGCTGCTGAAAAAAATCATAAGGGAAACACTGAACTCACTGATTCCGCATGCGTTTTTCTGCTGCTCATTATGAAATATGAGATATGAGTCTTGGGGGGGTGAGGTTTGATGTGGGTGTGTTTTGTTGGCTTTAGCATACCCTGGCAGTTACTGTTGTTTGTCACTCTTGAAGTACGGTAGCAACAACATAGCCACTACCACTTCCTCAAAATAGTCATAATTAATCGAAGACAAATCAAGAAATCAAATTCATTTACACATTTCGCAGAGGACATTTTAGTCGCACAATCTTACATCTAGTTAAAGGTGGTTTTAAAAGTTTTTTTTTTTTAAATTGAATGAAAAATAAGTATTTTGCCAGAGTGTGCTTCTGTAGTGTTTCATAGTGAATCATGTCATAGAACATGTTGCAGCGGGACGCAAGATGCTTGCAAATGAGTTGATAATTTTGGAATATTGACAAATGGCAGTTGGGATATAAGTGCGCATCGTCGCTATCCTCATTTTACCCAAAAGTTGCAGACTCAAGGGATCACTATCAAACACATCAACAAGTGGTCACTCCATAAAGGGGTTTGGGGCCAAGTGTTCTTTCAACAGAACTTTGGCAACCTGTTGTTTCATGCAAACAAGTCCGAGCCACCTCGTAAATGGGCAGGTGAGTCTCACGGTAGGTGCTGCTATGTTTGGATAGATCACCGCAGACTGTTCTCCATGGATGACAATTCTCCATAGGCGTTACAATCGGTGTTGTAATCCAAACACAACCATCTTGTGGGTTAGGTTGTGACAACCTCATTCCAAAACTCTCATAAAACTCAGTTTTGGAAAATACTGACTTGGACAAATTAGCCTATTTAAACTTACGTCAATTTTGACACTGGAGTAAACGTTTATAATAGAAGCCACATAGGCCATTTTCAACTTCAGAGAAGTTGTTTTGTGCATTCAGTTGCCCTTTAAAAACAGATAACTTAATGTATCTGCGTTAGAAGCAGTTTTGCAAGCCATTGCTAACTAGCTTACCAAAAAGACTGGAAGTCTATGGGTACAGCTAGCATGAAGATATGCTTAACGGTCCTGTAAACACTACACTGCTTCACAAGGAAAATAAAACCCCACTCAACTTTTATCACTGTGTTGAGGCAAGTTACCCATTTAAAATATTAAGCCCATCGATGTCTATAGAAATTAAAATTGTGACAAATAATTAGGCTTAAGTGGTGAGAAACAGACCAGGAGTGCAAAGTATAAGCGTCTCTGATGGATTCAGACACAGAACCTTATGACTTTGCTTAGGTTAGCTTCCTGTGACTGGACTGGCAGCTTGCCATAAGGTATACAGTCTACAGTCAAACTTGACATGGGTTTTTAGGAGAGCTTTACGCAGCTCTTGGCTCATATTCATCCAGCAAGAGTGCTGATCTAGGATCAGTTTAGCTTTTTAGATCATAATTAATAAGGATTACATGGATGGCGGGACCTGATCGCAGCACTGGGTTGTAGCCTATTTCACAAAGCAGGTTCAATACGTTTTTGTTCCCCCCCCCTCCCCATGCTAGAGTCTAGGGATGACCCCAATTAGAGGACTGGTCGATTGTTTGGTCAATAGGCTGTTGGACGACCAAGATCATTGTTTTTTTATTGGTCGAGCAGTGGCAAATAAATAAATAGATATTTGCTCCCATCTCAGTGAATTAATGCATTGCGGAGGCCTGGCCAAAAATACAATTTATGCTTGATCTGAAAATGTGGTCGGAGGCACCATATGGTGTGTATGATGCGATCGTGGAGCCCCCAGATGCTCGTTCCGCATCGCCATGCGACTCCCAATTGTTGAAACAAAGCGGAGGTTTCTATATAGCTTCGCATTGACATGACTGATTGGTGGTAGGTTGGGGGCTGTACATCCTGTATAAAACACAAACTCACTTCCTTGACAACAGCCCCATCTTCTTCGCAAAGTGCAAGTAGTATGAATGCCCTGACTTCCGCAGAGGCCACATCACCAAATGCTGCATGGTCAATGCAGCACCCAGATGCAGCACCCAGATGCACAATGCGCTGCCCTCTCCAGAATGGGCACTCTCCTGCCAATTTGTGCGCATTCATTGTTTCATAACTTCATTTTGTGAATTGTTTGCATTTGAATGTTAGTGTATATCAATTGCCCATTACATATAATCACCAGTATTACAATTACCATTAATTCCTAATCTACAATGTTTGTTTGGTTACGGTAATTTCTGTTAACGCATTCAATATATTATTCCAGTCTTTTTACCGTTCTCATTGTCGGAATGGATACATTGTTTGTAGAGCGCACAACCTATTCTACACTTGTGAAAAACAAGTTTTGGTTTATTTAATTCCTTTTTCGAGTTGCCAATTTAGTGATGGTCTTGTTTGACGGGCACCTGATTACGGACAGAAGTAGGCATATAGGATACCAGGCCCGCAAGCAAATGTAGGCATATAAAATGTGACATTTGGGGTTCTGATAGTATTTCTGATTGGCTCAATGCAACACCACCAATGAGCTGTGGAGCTTCTCAAAGTAATGTTGTTTTCTTCACCTCAAACTGCAAGAAAACAAAAGTCTGTTTTAACATACAGCCATTGAGAATGACAATATTTATAAAATTAAATAATAATTTAAAAAAAAAAATACATTGAGGAACTATTTCCAACTCTCTCCCTTTTGACAACCACTCAGCATGACAAGGGGAAAATGCTGTGCCCTGATCCAATGGAAACATAAAATAGGCCTACCTGCTTACTTATCAGTGCTCGACATAGTTTCCGGTACTCATTTTAATTGTTGGTACCATTTATATTTAGGTGCAGGAGCTTCACGATACGTTTTAGTTCATATTCTATAAGAGGAACAGGAGCTCAAGCAGTAGAAATTCTGAGGTGCCAGTACTCAGCTTCGGAAAGCTCCTTCCCAAGTCAAACACTGCTTCTCATCCCTTGCGCAAATAGCCAACAGCGGTGTCTGTCCCGAGCTCACTGGCACAGGAAACTGAGGTCCCAGAATATTTTAAACAACATAGCAAGTTCGCTAGCACAAGCTTAGGGTGGACCCAAGTTAATACAATGTTTCAAGTTCATTGCAGAAAGGCCATGCTTAGCCATTGTGATTGATAGGTAATATATATATATTTTTTAAATCAGGATATTTTCTACCTACAGGCTGTAATGTTTTTACTTGTTGGCTTTATGCAGGCTATTTTTACATAGTTGACAATGGCAATCGAAGTTACTTTATAGGTTTGTATCATTTTCATTTAGATATAATTTTGATTTAACCACATGACAATGATTGCGATATGAAGACATTATTATAAATTAAATGGAACTGTTCCACGAAAATGTGCATATGATAAAGATTGTCGACTCTTCGTGTAGCTTATTACAGGCAACTCCAGGAGAGTAATGGCAGAATCTGAGAAAGCCTGCAGGAGAACGGTTGGGTCAGGTTAAGGTTTTTATCTTCTAGATCTCTGGCTCCCTCTTGAGGCATTTCTGTCTTATTTCATCAAACAGTAAGCTTAACAGATGACTTTCGGTCAAACAAGGTTTTGTTTTGTTGGGGAAAGCCCTACTAGAGTAATTTCTCCATTATTTTGCAAGGCTATGACAGAAACACTAGCCAACGAAATGTACGCTCATCTCATCCGAATGCAGAGGCCGAACCCCAGACTGACATCCTAGGCAACCAGATCCCCTCAGGTTTACCCTCCTGTGCGGAGATATTTGAATGTACTGGGACAATCCGTGCAGATTGTTTAATCACGCCTGTATAGTACTGTGCACCTTTAAAGTAGAACTGACAGCATTTTAGCAACAAAAAATGTCATTAACATGTGTTCATATACACCCAGGAGGAATGGCACAAAAACATTTGACAAGTGAGCATTTAGATATGGTAATTATAACATTTCCACAAATTCTTAGAAAACCTCATTCCTAAACATTCTAAAGTATTTGCGAAAATTCTATATCAAGAAATAGAGTGCGAAAGCGACCGTGCGTTTGTACAATTAAAAGACACCGGAGTAAAAAAAAAAAAAGTGGCATTTATCGGTGTACGTACGCATGCATGTAAACTCAGCAAAAAAAGAAACAGACCCTTTTCAGGACCCTGTCTTTCAAAGATAATTCGTAAAAATCCAAATAACTTCACAGATCTTCATTGTAAAGGGTTTAAACTAGAGGTCGACCAATTATATCGGAATGGCCGATTAATTAGGGAAGATTTCATGTTCACAACAATCTTTTTTTACGCCTTTATTTAAATCTTTATTTAACTTGGCAAGTCAGTGAAAAACACATTCTTATTTTCAATGACGGCCTAGGAACGGTGGGTTGACTGCCTCGTTCAGCGGCAGAACGACAGATGTTCACCATGTCAGCTCGGGGGATTCAATCTAGCAACCTTACTGTTAACTAGTCCAATGCTCTAACCACCTGCCTCTCATTGCACTCCACGAGGAGCCTGCGTGTTACGTGAATGTAGTAAGCCACGGTAAGTTGCTAGCTAGCATTAAACTTATCTTATAAAAAACAATCAATCAAGCAATCATAATCACTAGTTAACTACACATGGTTGATGATATTACTAGATATTATCTAGTGTGTCCTGCGTTGCATATACTCGATGCGGTGCGTATCGTTGCTCCAATGTGTACATAACCATGAACATCAATGCCTTTCTTAAAATCAATACACAGAAGTATATATTTTTAAACCTGCATATTTAGCTAAAAGAAACCCAGGTTAGCAGGCAATATTAACCAGGTGAAATTGTGTCACTTCTCTTGCGTTCATTGCACACAGAGTCAGTGTATAGGACCACAGTTTGACAGGTACAGGATGGCAACAAACGCCCGAAGTACACCATGAACGCACAATCCCTCCATCAGTGCTCAGACTGTCTGCAACAGGCTGAGAGAGGCTGGACTGAGGGCTTGTAGGCCTGTTGTAAGGCAGGTCCTCACTAGACATCACCGGCAACAATGTTGCCTATGGGTACAAACTAGAGGTCGGCCGATTATGATTTAACGCCTATACCGATTATTGGAGGACCAAAAAAGCCGATACCGATTAAATCAGCCGATTAAAATATATATGTATTTGTCATAATGACAATTACAACAATACTGAATTATCACTTATTTTAACTAACTATAATACATCAATAAAATCAATTTAGCCTCAAGTAGATAATGAAACATGTTCAATTTGGTTTAAATAATGCAAAAACAAAGTGTTGCAGAAGAACGTAAAAGTGCAATATGTGCTATGTAAGAAAGCTAACGTTTCAGTTCCTTGCTCAGAACATGAGAACATATGAAAGCTGGTGGTTCCTTTTAACATGAGTCTTCAATATTCCCAGGTAAGAAGTTTTAGGTTGTAGTTATTATAGGACTATTTCCGTCTATACCATTTGTATTTCATTAACCTTTGACTATTGGATGTTCTTATAGGCACTTTAGTATTGCCAGTGTAACAGTATAGCTTCCGTCCCTCTCCTCTCTCCTCCCTGGGATCAAACCAGCAACACAACGACAACAGCCACCACATCGAAGCAGCGTTACCCATGCAGAGCAAGGGAAACAACCACCCCAAGGCTCAGAGCGAGTGAAGTTTGAAACGCTATTAGCGCACGCTAACTAGCCAGCCATTTCACTTCGGTCACACCAGCCTCATCTCGGGAGTTGATAGGTTTGAAGTCATAAACAGCGCAATGCTTGACGCACAACGAAGAGCTGCTGGCAAAACGCACGAAAGTGCTATTTGAATTCATGTTTACACGCCTGCTTCTGCCTACCACCGCTCAGTCAGATACTTAGATACTTGTATGCTCAGTCAGATTATATGCACCACAGGACACGCTAGATAATATCATCAACCATGTGTAATTAACTAGTGATTATGATTGATTGTTTTTTATAAGAAATGTAATGCTAGCTAGCAACTTACCTTGGCTTACTGCATTTGCGTAACAGGCATTTGCGTTTATCGTCGAAGGGATAGATTTGGAGGTGGAGGGTCCGTCATGGTCTGGGGCGGTGTGTCAGAGCGTTTGTTGTCATTGCAGGCAATCTCAACGCTGAGCGTTACAGGGAAGACATCCTCCTCCTTCATGTGGTACCCTTCCTGCAGACTCATCCTGACATGACCCTCCAGCATGACAATGCCACCAACCATACTGCTCGTTCTGTGTGTGATTTCCTGCAAGACAGGAATGTCAGTGTACTGCCATGGCCAGCGAAGAGCTCGGATCTCACGTCTGGGACCTGTTGGATCAGAGGGTGGGGGCTAGGGCCATTCCCCCCAGAAATGTCCAGGAACTTGCAGGTGCCTTGGCGGAAGAGTGGGGTCACATCTCACAGCAAGGACTGCCAAATCTGGTGCAGTCCATGAGAAGATGCACTGCAGTTTTAATGCAGCTGGTGGCCACACCAGATACCGACTGTTGATTCTGACCCCCCCCCTCCCTTTGTTCAGGGACACATTATACCATTTCTGTTAGTCACGTCTGTGAAACTTGTTCAGTTTGTGTCTCAGTTGTTGAATCTTATACGTTCATACAAATATTTGTTAAGTTTGCTGAAAATAAACAGTTGACAGTGAGAGGACATTTCTTTTTTTGAGATTATATATATATATATATATATATATATATATATATATATATATATATATATATATATATATATATATATATATATATATATATATATATATATATATATATACATATATACATATACACATACACACAGTGCCTTGCGAAAGTATTCGGCCCCCTTGAACTTTGCGACCTTTTGCCACATTTCAGGCTTCAAACATAAAGATATAAAACTGTATTTTTTTGTGAAGAATCAACAACAAGTGGGACACAATCATGAAGTGGAACGACATTTATTGGATATTTCAAACTTTTTTAACAAATCAAAAACTGAAAAATTGGGCGTGCAAAATTATTCAGCCCCCTTAAGTTAATACTTTGTAGCGCCACCTTTTGCTGCGATTACAGCTGTAAGTCGCTTGGGGTATGTCTCTATCAGTTTTGCACATCGAGAGACTGACATTTTTTCCCATTCCTCCTTGCAAAACAGCTCGAGCTCAGTGAGGTTGGATGGAAAGCATTTGTGAACAGCAGTTTTCAGTTCTTTCCATAGATTCTCGATTGGATTCAGGTCTGGACTTTGACTTGGCCATTCTAACACCTGGATATGTTTATTTTTGAACCATTCCATTGTAGATTTTGCTTTATGTTTTGGATCATTGTCTTGTTGGAAGACAAATCTCCGTCCCAGTCTCAGGTCTTTTGCAGACTCCATCAGACTCCATCATCAGACTCCATTCTTCCAGAATGGTCCTGTATTTGGCTCCATCCATCTTCCCATCAATTTTAACCATCTTCCCTGTCCCTGCTGAAGAAAAGCAGGCCCAAACCATGATGCTGCCACCACCATGTTTGACAGTGGGGATGGTGTGTTCAGGGTGATGAGCTGTGTTGCTTTTACGCCAAACATAACGTTTTGCATTGTTGCCAAAATTTTGGTTTCATCTGACCAGAGCACCTTCTTCCACATGTTTGGTGTGTCTCCCAGGTGGCTTGTGGCAAACTTTAAACAACACTTTTTATGGATAACTTTAAGAAATGGCTTTCTTCTTGCCACTCTTCCATAAAGGCCAGATTTGTGCAATATACGACTGATTGTTGTCCTATGGACAGAGTCTCCCACCTCAGCTGTAGATCTCTGCAGTTCATCCAGAGTGATCATGGGCCTCTTGGCTGCATCTCTGATCAGTCTTCTCCTTGTATGAGCTGAAAGTTGAGGGACGGCCAGGTCTTGGTAGATTTGCAGTGGTCTGATACTCCTTCCATTTCAATATTATCGCTTGCACAGTGCTCCTTGGGATGTTTAAAGCTTGGGAAATCTTTTTGTATCCAAATCCGGCTTTAAACTTCTTCACAACAGTATCTCGGACCTGCCTGGTGTGTTCCTTGTTCTTCATGATGCTCTCTGCGCTTTTAACGGACCTCTGAGACTATCACAGTGCAGGTGCATTTATACGGAGACTTGATTACACACAGGCGGATTGTATTTATCATCATTAGTCATTTAGGTCAACATTGGATCATTTAGAGATCCTCACTGAACTTCTGGAGAGAGTTTGCTGCACTGAAAGTAAAGGGGCTGAATAATTTTACACGCCCAATTTTTCAGTTTTTGATCTGTTTAAAAAGTTTGAAATATCCAATAAATGTTGTTCCACTTCATGATTGTGTCCCACTTGTTGTTGATTCTTCACAAAAAAATACAGTTTTATATCTTTATGTTTGAAGCCTGAAATGTGGCAAAAGGTCATATATATATATATATTACTGCTACAGGGTTTTCATTATTGTTTGGATACCTTATTTGGGGAAAGGGAGATACCTAGTCAGATAGTCCAACTGAATGTATTCTACTGAAAAGTGTCTTACGCATTTAACCCAACCCCTCTGAATCAGAGAGGTGTGCGGGTGCTGCCTTAAATCAACATTTCACATCTTTGGCGCCCAGGGAACAGTGGGTTAACTGCCTTGCTCAGGGGCAGAACGGTAGTTTTTACCTTGTCAGCTAGGGGATTCGATCCAGCAACCTTTCAATTACTGGCCCAATGCTCTAACCACTAGGCTACCATTTACAATTATGTATGGATTTTTATCTTACTTCCCCCCCCACACTCCATGCAATGCGCACTGCAGAGACATGTTCAGGACCAGAGTCTACGCAGACCGGTGCACCATAGCCAATCAGAGCTACAGTAGGAATTTATGCAAACAAGCCATTTGCCACACAAGCCTGCCATCACACAATTGAACTGGACTGTGTTTACAGGCAGCTGCGACTTTAGAGCATTAGAACGCATTTTACAGTCCTATTCATCAAACAACCATGAAAAGGTAGGCTCTCCCCCCCTCAGTTATGCACATCAACAACTAATGCTAGCCAAAGCAAGATGTGCTCAAATCTAACGACGGATCATTAGATGATCCCACTCAAAATTTCAGCTAGTTGGCCGTAAAAATTGGACTGATGACGGGGAATTGTAGCCTACTCGTCCTTCTACAGCTTGCCTGCCAATCAATGCATGCTTGTCCCAAGCACCCAATCTAACTGGCTAAAGTTGGCTAGCAAGCTACTTCAACACAAATGAGAGAACACCTCACCGATAATTTTACTCGCCCTAGCAGAGCTGGTTAGGCTGTTTACATGTTAGCTAGAGCGTTCGTGACTAACTTAATTTTTTCCTACGTTTACTGACACCGGATCATATTCAGCAGGTGTTGCGAATTTGCAAATTCATCAGTTATTCTGCACTCTGGCACATTCAAACAAGAGTGCTCTGAAATCAGAGCAGCTAGATAGCTAGAGTGAAGTTGCGAACACAAGAGATATGCTAGCTGACTGGATAACAGTTGTTCAAATTCTTGCTTGGTAACCAAATGACACCTGCATCTCTAGCTGTGTGTAGCCACCAAAAAATGATATGAGCGGAAAAAGTCACTCACCCACTCCTCCAATGACTTGACATCCTCATAGCAGCTAGCTAGCTAGCTAACATTAGGCTTTGTGTTTTTAGCTTGCTACATAAATAGATAGGGTAGCCTTATAGCCACATTATGACTGACTTCTGATCATTGCCCTTACTAGTCTGATTGTATTTACCTTTCCAGCCTTACTTACATTCATCCCCCCCCCCCCCCCCCCCCCGAATGGAGGCAACAAACAATGTACCAGGCCAGCTGTGATTTACAACCTGACAGTAATATTTTTTGGGACTACCAAGAAATATATCAGTGAATTATATTAAAAGTCAGGCATTGAACTGCAACCATCTATTCTGCCAACAATGCTTTAATGTATGTCATGGAATGTTGAGTCAAACAGAACCTATTTTAAAACCTCCTATAAAGTTTTGTAGCATAAACTGGGATTTTTATATTTTTGACTGATAGGATTGTCTGTTTCATATCTGCAAAGGAGTTAAAAGTATGTTAGTTCCACCGCTGACAACATAGGCAGCTCACCGCTCCTTTGATCTGGTCTCTCACACTTTGTGCGCTGGCTGTGCCGAGCTGTTTGGCTTTAGAGAGAGAAGAGTGTGTGCGCGGCTCATCTGATCTAGCCTCGTCTCTAACCCCATCACTCCCCTGGAGGAGAGAAAAGCCAGTCTAGTGACTCACTCCAGTGCTTTATGAACCTGAAAAACTGGTCTCTGTCTTCACCCTTTCACTCCAACCTCTCTGCCTCCCCCACCTCTTCTTCTGAGCAATCATCGCCATTACCCCACCTACCACAGACCCAAGTCACATGAAACTAATTAACATGTGTATAGACGGAGGAAGCCCTACAACAAAAGAGCTAGTGCCTGGGCCATGGAGGGGAGCATGCCGAATTCCAAACCCTGGACCCAGAGCTAAGATATAGCGTCCGTTTTGCCTTTGAAGCCACCGGCGTGGCCACAATGGGCCTCCCTGGGATGTGCAGGAGTGGAACGGAGCAGCGGGCCGGTCTAACTAAAGGCTGGGGGGACAGTTTATCGGACAAGCTTTAACCTCATACTGACTGGCCAGGCTGGAGCTGAGCCTTGTTAATATGGCACAGAGTGACGGAACGAAAGATAGGCTAGGTAGCTTGCTAATCCAGTGCCAGTCACTAGTGGGCTAGCTAGCACTGCTATTCATGAACAGAATTTATCAGTTTTAGTAAGTGACATTACTCCTAGGTTATAGGGTTCATCAACAATGGAATGGAGAATCAAGTTCTGCCCTGTGGCTTGATACACACACAGCTATACCGTGGCATTGCATTATGTGGATCAGGAAAGGGCACAGAGCAATGATGAGTCAGAGGCTCAGAGCATTAGGCTGGGGGTGGAGTTGTTTTTTCTAATACCCCTGAGTCATCATTCATTCAGAGGGTAGTTATATTGTCCTAATGCAGCTGTTGCCCAAATGGTGGGAGGCAGTCAATTCCTACTGGGCTGTGACTGAAGCCTGGTTTGTGTAAAAAAAACGTTTTTATATTTCTCAGAGACTTAAAGCTAGAATCCTTAATAGTGAAACTGTCCTGTCAATTTGGGATATTATAAAAACAAACACTGCCCTCCCCCTGACTTAATTGCACGTACGATAGAAGAGCAGAATATGGACAGCAATTTTTTGCCAGACTTCTCAATGGAACTCTTCTCTGTTTCGTCCACAAATCAAAAACAATACCAACTGTGCTGTGGTGGACAGTGACACCGTTTCCCCTAATGCAGATTCCATTGTTAAGAGGGGTCACAGAGGCAAAATGCTTCAGGTGGGGTTCATGGCAACAACAAAAAAAAAACTGTCCAAATGGATACTGCCATGGTAGGTAGGTCAGACTGCCAAGACAACCAAACTGCATGAAAATGTATTCCATCCTACTTTCCTTATCTCCACAACACATGTAAATACAAGACTGTAAATACAAGAGGTCGCTAAGTTGCCATGTGTAATTCAATTGTTCCTTTTCACTTTTTGGTTTCCCTCAAGTATAACATTTGCCAGGGATAATTACTACAGGGTCAGTAGAGGTAACTTGAGCAAACAGAAATTTCCCCCAACGCCCGATAGAGCCTAATCAACACTGAAAACAATGGCGGCAGCAACTTTTTTCCCACGATAGTTGATTATAAGTCCATTGGACAACTGGAAGATTGATGAAAAAAGAAACAAGCCTAGATATCATTACAGAATGTTCTCTGTGTGAGCACTCACTGAATACTTTGCTACTTTTCTGAGCCACAAGAGAGAGAAGCAGTATTTTAATATGACTCAGCCTTCTTGAGACTTGTTTATCCCACTTTGGCTGTGCTATCAGCATTCCGATAACTTAGAGATCCATGACAACTCTACAAAATGGCTGTGACTAAACATGAACTTCAGTGCCAACAATACATGGACAACTCTAGTGGACACCTCACTGTGACACAACTTCGACAGTATGCCTTGTTGAAAAAGTCCTTTCCATATTCTGTTATATTAACATTTATGTTTGAACAAATATAGCGGGAAAAATGAGTTTCACCACAGCAAAAGAAAATGTGAACATTGTGCCCCAGCATGCCAAAGGCTGCCTAGTAAACACAGCAGGACAACAATGAGAACATGTGACAGCAGCCACCCAGAATGCACACAGGAGTACACATGATACTGGCTACAACTCGTGGCAATCACTGCACATGGAGCACACTGCAAATGATAGCAAATAATGCTATTTCCTTGACTTGCAATCACTGCACATGAAAAATACTAATTTAACGCATGAATGCGGCAAATAAAATAACTGCCATGAAGCTGTTATCAGATTTGTGGTGCATTTGCATCCACTTTATGAAATGGTCACTTACCGCAATCAAAGTGCTGTTTCTGCTCTGCTCGGGCGTCCCACCATCCCCTAAGTCTGCGTTGTTGCCCCCGGTCCCTGACCCTCTCTGCACTGCTTGGTCGGATGTTGGCTGTCTGTGCTTACTCGACCGCTTGGCCTTGGTTTGCAGGCACCGTTGGTGCAGTGCAAAGGTCTGCTGCCGTTCCATCTCCAGCCGCTCCCTCGCTGTGTTGTCGTAGCGGTTCTCGCAGCTGGTGTTATGCCTCCTGAAGAGCTCGATTCGACGGCGGAGTCGCTCCATCACCGCACTGTGTCGCGGCACTACAAAATCGGCCATCATCAATAAAGAGTGTTTTAAACTCTGGACTCAGGTTTCGGCAGTCCGGATAAAATGCTGAATTTGCTCCTTTTCAGGGTGGGCGTCTATACCCGGTACCCTTTTACAGAGTGTCAACTAACGTTACTGCTTCCATAGTCGACCTTTGTCTTACTAATAGACTTCCGTCACAACACTCGGAAAAAGCACGAAAAAGACGATTAATAAATTATTGTTCAACTGCCTAGCCAGCAAGGTAGATAGTGCACCGTATCTATCACATCATGAAAAATATTGCCACTAATAACTGTCTGGCTAACGTTAGCTAGCTAACTAGCTAAAGGCCCCAACATTGGCTAGTTAGACTAATTCGCAAAAGCTCATTCACGCCTTGTCTATATGAATTAAAAAGTATAAATTAAACTCGTGTATCTTTAATATAGTATATAAATTAATTGTATCACAGATACGCACGTCAAATATCATTAGTTGAGACACTAATCTAGCCAAGTTACCATTAGCTAGCTGCTCACTAAAATGCTTGTATGGGACTTACTAACATTCCTCTGGTCAAACATCCAAAGTTTGTGCGAGAAAAGCCCATAACTTTCACTTTAGCCGCTACAGTAGCTATCTAACATTTAGCTAGCCATCG